>NC_040039.1:41720127-41806925 GCF_003713205.1 Coffea eugenioides
AAAAACAGGTTTACCATATTTTGTTGGACATTTTTGCCCCTTTACTATATTCCTCCACTCCACATTGCCCATGCCACCGGATGAAGAACCGTTGAAATTCGGTAAAATGACTCCGCTGGAGAGTTTTTGCGAGTTTAGTGACCTTTTCGGCCACAAAAAAAGTTTGGTGACCAGAAGGTGCCATTTTTAATAGTTTAGTGACCATTATAATGCGCGCCATTCCACTTCTAAATAAAATGCATAGTATACAAATTTAATTACCACCAAGAAATGCACAATCGAAATCTAAGCAGCTCCAAGCCATTTCACACACGCTGCAATAACTCATCAAATAGAAGACACTCTTAACAGAAGTATCATGCAAGCCATTTAAGAGAGACTGTCGAAAAACAACTACACAGTTGAGTTTCAACTGCTTGATATCAAAGCCATTTACTTCTAATGCTTGTTATCAGACTATTTCTGCAAATTCTGGGTGGCTGGTCCGCTGGTGCATCCCAGATTCAAAATTCATCCTAAATGAATGAGAGACATCAATATCTGTACCAAGAGCCCATATGACCATAAGATAAGACACCATAAGAGTAGAAATAGTGTAATACATCATCCATCCAAATCTAATAACTCCAACTTCACACAAATCAAACAAAATACTGCCAACCAAATATAAGTTTAGAGTCAATACATTACACCAAATATAAGTTTAGAGTCTTAATCACAACAAAGTGGTGCTCCAAGGTCAACCAATGCTTCGGCCCTCATCATTAACAACAGCAGCATTCATAATGATGCCAAACTTGTGCATCCTCCAAGCAACCTCCAACTGCAGCCGGACTGCTTTGATCACGGCAAGCACATTCATAGCAACTAAGTATCATGGATTAGAGATTAACAACATTAGAATTTGAATCCTCAATTATTGTTGCATCAACCTCATCCTTGTTGATATTTAGAGACATGATATTTTGAGTTAAATCCTCCAAATTCATATTTAGAGATCCTACATTATAAGAATGAAAAAATATATATAAGTAACAAAACCAGAAAACTAAAATATGTATAAAAAAACTGTATTTACCTTCACTTTTATCTCCAAATAACCAGTCCTTAGTGCAAACTAAAGCCTCAACAATTTGGGGTGAAAGTGAACTACGAAATTGATCCAAAATTCTACCACCAAGACTAAATGCAGATTCAGAAGCAACGGTTGATACTGGAACACATAGAATGTCCCTTGCCAATTTACTCAAATCTGGAAATCGAAATTGTTGTGCTTTCCAATAATCAAGAACAATAATATGTGAGGATCGTTTAGCTCTTGGCTCATTTAAATACAATTCCAATTGACTTTTTTGTGCACCACAGGCAAATTCAAAGGTGTCAAATTGATCAAATTCCTACATAAGTTACAAACAGAGATATATTAGATATGATAATAAAACAAAATAGTTAAAAATCATCATAATAATCATAATTTTAGAACGCAATGAAGTCACAAAAGTTTAATTTTCATACCTCTAAAATATCAAATGATTGGTTGTCTTCTTGTTCCTTGGCTCCATGAGGAGAATAAACTTCATTGCTGCCTCGAGAGCATGAAGATGATGCACCAGGTGTGTTGGAAATCTTCACATACTCATTATAGACATCAAAAAGTGCATTCCTAACCTTGACTAATTTATTAGACCCCGGACCATATAGCTTATTATAACTAAATTCAATAAACTGAAATTTATACCGGGGATCAAATACCACAGCAATTGCCAACAAGAGATTGAACTCAGACCAATATTTGTTAAACTTCACAAACATTTGGGAAGCAATCCTCTTCATAAAATCATCTGAACTATTGCACTCCTCAGACAGCTTCAATTGAATCTTAAAAACTTGAGGAAAGTACAAGTTACTAGTTGGATACTTGGACCCCGAAAAAGCATTAGTTGCCTCATAAAAAACTTGAAGAAAACTACAAATTTTTTCAACTCTTCCCCATTCTTCAAGAGATGGACAGCTCCGAAAATTTGAATCACTTAATTGTAAGTGACAAAATGCAAGGCGATAATAAAGTGCACTGGAAAGCATTCTATATGTGGAGTTCCACCTAGTAGGAACATCTTGAACTAAGGCTTTTTTGGAATCAAGAGAAGTCTGTGTTACACATTCGGTGAACCTTAACTTCCTTGTTTGAGAACCCTTGACATACTTGACACATTCTCTTATTAACTCCACAGATTTATCAATTTCTTTCAAACCATCTTGCACAATCAAGTTGAGAATATGTGCACAACATCTCACATGAAACAACATACCATCACAAATTAAAGAATTTTTCAACTTAAGCTGATTCTTAAGTATTGCAACACAAGAATCATTTTCAGAAGCATTGTCTAATGTGATGGCAAACAACTTCCTTTCAATACCCCAACTACTAGCCAAACTGTAAATTTTTTCAGCTAATGCAACACCATTATGGGGAGGAGGCATATAAGAAAAATTCAGAATTTTTTTCTGTAGCAGCCAATTGCTATCAATGAAGTGTGCAGTCAAACTCAAGTATCCATCAGTAACAATAGATGTCCATGCATCAGAAGTTAAACATATTCGACTAGGACATCCCCGCAATTCACTACCAAGTCTATTAACTTCCTTTGCATGCAATTTTTTAACGTCCGACTTGGCTGTGTTCCTAGTGATATGTTTAATTTGAGGCTCCAAATATGTAAGGACATTTTTAATTCCCTCATGCTCCACAAATGAAAATGGCAGCTCATGTCTTACTATGGCATGCACAAGTAATTCTCTAAATTTATCTTGACTAAATTGTGCATTTCGTGTGGCAAGAGCACCTTTGTCAGAAGTGATTAGATACTGTCCAATGTCCTTTGTTGTCATTTTTACACACCTCTTTACATGTCGATGCAAATTACCTGTCCCACTTTTACTCTCAGCAGAATATTCATTCCCACATTTCTTGCATCTGCACTTCAACTCATCGTTTGGATCCTTTTTGGGAATAATGTCGAAGTAATCCCAAACTTCTGAACTTAATCTCCTCTTCTTGCCAGGCATATTGATTGTAGCTTTTGGAGGTAATTTCTTTTTCCCAATTGCACTAGTGTCAGGGCATTGAGATTGATGATTTGTGTGGCCTGTTTCCTCGATGCTATCACTACTCCCTGTATCACCATCTTCTTCAATACTGATTGAATTTGGATATGTCATACTTGTATCCATCTGTTAATCATCAAGAATTATGCAATTCAGTAGTTATGATTTTTGGTTAAAACAAATATTCAGTAATTAAACAAATAATAGTGCTTCATATTAAAAATGCTTAGTACAAGAGGGGGGACGAGGGAAACAATAACAAACTAAATCAAGTGCAAGTGAGTGTCATGTGCAGAATAAACTAAGAAGTAGTGGTGTCTGATGTTATTGCTATCTTGGGGAAACAATGACGATTTATGTTTTCGTCCCAAGCTTAATGGAAAATCTGTTTTCTGCCTTGTTTGTTGGAAAGTTTTTATTTTCTTCTTTTTTTAATTGGAACCTGGCTTGTAGTTTCTATAATTTCCTTGATTAGTTACTGGTTTTGTCACGATAAAATTTGGCAGCGCCACTTTAAAAGGATCAAAGCAGAGATACAAAATTAAAGTTTGAGAATTAGATTGGCCAAAATAAAAATTAAAGGTATAAATTGATTTTATTAAAAAAAAGGTTTGAGTACTAAATTCGCCATTTGCCCATGAGTTGTAAACCAAAATTTTGGTATGCCATGAGTTTTAAACCAAAATTTGGACCCCCAAGTTTAATATATCCATTTTCCGTCGACGATCCCAAATTAAAAACATCAAAAGCACTCCTCAGATCATGGCTGCCTCTACATCATAACACTGAACCGCCACTGCCTCTATAACACTACCATTAAGCCCTCCAATGTTGTTTGATCACAATTACCATGCAAAAACCCAGATCGAATATTAGGGACATTAAAATTCGAAATCAGAGACAGTTCAAAGAGAAGAGAAGAAAAAGGGAACCAAACATCAAACGGACATCAAACGGACCCATCAGCCATTTATACTTCAATATGTTTGTTGCCCTGTTAACCTCCAGATTTGGAGGAAGAATTTAGAAATCGATCCATCACCACCAAATCCTTCTTAAAAGTTTCACCTCACCACCGACAGAAATTTACATTAGTAGTGAAAACCAATCTTTTTGTATAATATTTGAACTTATAATAGAAACATCTCTGCCAACCTTTTTTAATCCAGAAAGTTTTGTTTTACCATATCATCTTCATACATGGTTATACCAAAAGAAAGCTGAAGCAAAGGGCGATATTACACCACAAGAAAGAAATCGATTTAGGGGAAAAAAAATTGCTGTAAAACTGCACCTTAGAGAAGAAAATCCGTTGCTTGCTAGTTGCTTCTAACCGCCGTTTGACAGATGAAGACCGTGACGTGAACTGGTGAAGTGAAGGGCAAGGCGGCCGCCTTTCTAGTTTTGCCGTTTAGAAGAAAAGGGGAAGAAAAATTTAGGGTTAGGTGAGGAAGAAAGATTTCGGCTTTTGGGGTGAGGATTTACTGATTTAGGGCCGGCCAACTGAAGACTCTAAGTGAATGTGTATGTGTAACTGTGTAAGCCTATTTAGTGTTTAGATAATTTTTTAATTTTTATTTATTTATTTTTATTTTAGAAACGGGTTAACAGGTCAACCCGATTTTGACCTGATTTTGACTCGATTTTTTTCGGGTTTATCGGGTCTGACTCGATTCTGACCCGAATCCTCAAAATCTAAACCCAAACCCATTAATTTCGTATTAGGTTCGGGTCGTGTTTTCAGGTCGTGTCCAAAATTGCCACCCCTACCTTTCCTCCGAGGCCTTGGAGTCTTTGAGAAACAATGCCAACTACAATAAGGACTCCAAGAAGTTGTGTGATCGGATGGCCGAGGGCATCCAAGTTGGACGAAACCTGATCGAGATCCGGGAAGAGTTCAACAAATGGCTGTCCGAGCTCGACGAGGTGTTCGAGGAGGAGGAGGATGGAGGAGAAGCTACTTTCATTGGGGGAGACGCCAACGAGAAGGCTGGCGAAGAGCACAAAGGAGAAGGAGAAGGAGAGTCTCATCACGGCGGGGAAGAGACCGGCGAGAAAACTGGCCAAGAGGGAGCCGAGACGGGAGTTTAGGCTCGCGGGTGTTGAGGGAAATGCCGAGGCGGGAGGTGCTAGAGCACTCCTGTTCTCGGTTCTTGTATTCTTTTTGTAATACCCCTTTTCATTAAATGAAATATCTATTTTTTCTTATCTCGACTCTTTTAATTTCTCCCTTCGCCCCCTCCTTGTTCCCCTTAATTTTTAATAACGGATGGGCAGCATCGAAATATTAAAAAGATAACAGAATATCTGAAGTGATAACTTGTTAAAATTTTCAAGTATAATACAATTTAAGATTCTCGGCGTGCCAAGTCCTCGGCACTAGAGAGTCATCTCGATAGCTTTGCCTATAATATCCACTTAGATTGGACTCCACAACCCGGTAAGAGCCTTCCCATCTTGGGAATAATTTTTCTTGCGGTTCAGCTCGGCTGACCGAGTTTTTCCTTAGAACTAAATCTCCTGGTTGGAATCGACGATGTTTCACGCGGGCATTATAGTAGCGGGTCAAGGTGTTCTTGTATGAAACAACCCGAGTTGAGGCGACATCTCTTTTTTCCTTGACGAGGTCGAGATCCAGCAATCTCTCTTCTTCGTTCACCTCGGCTGCATAAACTGCCAGCCGAGGACTGGGTGTAAGGATCTCAGTAGGGATGACTGCCACGGTTCCGTAGATCAAGGAGAAGGGGGTCTCTTGCGTGGCTGACCTCGGTGTGGTTCGGTAAGATCACAAGACGCTGGGGAGTTCTTCTACCCAAGATGATCTAACTCGGTGTAGTTGGGTCTTGAGGCCATACAAGAGAATTCGATTGAAATTTTCTGCTTGACCGTTGGCATTGGGGTGGCCCACCGAAGTGAAGTGTTGCTTAATGCCGAGATTCTCGCACCAAATCTTAAACGAATTCTCGGCAAACTGCCTCCCATTATCTGAAATGATGACCTGAGGTATGCCGAAGCGGCAAACAATGCATTTCCAAAAGAATTTTTGAACCGCCAATCCTGTGATGGTCCTTAGAGGCTCAGCCTCGACCCACTTAGTGAAATAATCCACAGCGGTTACAAGGAAGGTATAACCTCCGACAGTTTTAGGGAAAGGACCAATGATGTCTGTCCCCCATTGCTCAGACGGCCAGTGTGAGGTGATCGGAACCATGAGATTTGAGGGTTGGTGGTGCTCGGGGGCATGGGCCTAGCAAGAAGGACAGCCGAGAACAAGGTTTTGGACATCTTGTCGAACGGAGGATCAGAAATACCCGAGGAGTATGGCCTTCTTGGCCAACATCCTGTAGCCGACGTGAGCCCCACATAGGCCTTCGTGTATCTCGTGGAGGACTTGGCTTCTCTCCTCGGGCGTAATGCACCTCAGCCATGGGCCAAGGTAGGACCGTTTGTACAGTTCCCCATCGCGGAGAGCGTACCGAGCGACTTTGCGTTGTATCCTTCTCGCTTCGGCTCGGTTCTCTGGAAGGATTGCTTGGCCTAAAAAAAGGATGAATTGGCTCATCCATATGTCTCTCGGGTGAACGGGGCAGGCTATCTCTTCCATGTATCCCGGCTCGGTCAGCACTTCCACTAAGACGGTCTTGTTAAGATTAGAAAATGATGTGGAAGCCAGCTGGGATAACTCGTCGCCCCGCCTATTCTGGGACCGGGAGATTCTTTGGATTTCGAAAGACTTGAAGTGCGCGGTGAGTTGGTGAACTTTGGAGAGATACCGTTGCATGGTCTCATCCTTGGCTTCATATTCACCAAGAACTTGACATACTATAAGTTGGGAGTCGCTGCGGACGTGGATCCGTTGGGCACCGAGTCGCGGGCTAGCTGGAGTCCCGCGATCAAGGCCTCATATTCGGCTTCGTTATTGGTAGCCGGGAAGTCAAAACGGAGGGTATATGAGCACACCTCTCCCTGGGGGCCTTTCAGGAGCAGTTCTGCTCCGCTGCCATCTCCGTTAGAGGATCCGTCCACATACAACATTCACAAGTGTGGGTTGGACACTTCGGCGATGGCAGAGGTGGATTCTTGACCTTCCGTGAAGGTGAGTTCAGCAAGAAAGTCGGTTAGGGCTTGAGTTTTATGGCGGTGCGCGGCTCATACGACAGATCGTACTCTCCTAATTCGACAGCCCACTTGGTAAGGCACCCGGAAGTCTCGGGTTGCACCAGTATCTGTCGAATAGGCTGGTCTGTCCTAACGGAAATGGGATGAGCTAGAAAATAGGGTTTCAGCCGCCGAGTTGCATGGACCAATCCTAGCACGAGTTTTTTCACTTGGGTTACCGAGTCTCCGGCCCACGGAGAGCTCGACTGACATAGTAGACTGGCACTTGGGTACCCTCATCTCGGATGAGCACAGCACTGACAGTTTCGTCGGCGACGGAGAGATAGAGGTACAGCTTCTCTTCGGATTGAGGTGAGGCGAGGGTGGACAGATGATGCAGATATTGTTTCAATTGGTCGAAAGTCTGCTGGCATTCTTCGGTCCAGGCAAACTGATCAGCCTTCTTTAGCACCTTAAAGAAGGGTAAGGCCTTCTCAGCAGATTGAGACAGGAAGCGGTTCAGTGCTGCCAGGCATCCGTTTAGCCTCTGAACTTCTCGGAGGTTCCGAGGTGGGGACATGTCCTTAATGACCTTGACCTTGTCGGGGTTAGTTTCGATTCCCCGGCGGGAAACCAGATACCCTAAGAATTTTCCTGAGGTGACGCCCAAGACGCACTTCTTAGGATTTAATTTCATCATCGAGTCCCGCAGGACGTCGAAGACTTCCCTCACATCTGACAAGAAGGCCGAAGTGGTTAAATTTTTGACGAGAATGTCGTCCACGTAGGCCTCCACATTGCGGCCGATCTGATCCTTGAAAAGGCGGTTGATCAGTCTTTGATAGGTCGCCCCTGCGTTTTTTAACTCGAACGGCATGGTAGTGTAATAGTAGACACCCCGGTCGGTGTAGAACGCCGTCTTCTCTTGGTCTTCCTCACTCATTCCTATATGATGGTACCCTTTGAAGGCATCTAGGAAGTAGAGGATCTTGTGTCCCATTGCCGAGTCGACGAGGGAGTCTATCCTCGGCAGCGGATAGCAATCTTTGGGACAAGCCTTGTTGAGGTTGGTGAAGTCCACACACATTCTCCATCCACCGGTGTCCTTTTTAACCATGACGGGGTTGGACAGTCAGGTGGGGTATTGGACCTTATGGATCATTTTGGCGGGCAAGAACTTATCGACCTCATCGGATATGGCCTTACTGCGTTCGGGGCTGAAGTGCCTACTCTTTTGTCTCACAGGACGGGCCTGTGGGTTGACGTTCAGCTGGTGAATCATGAGTTCAGGGGGCACTCCGACCACTTCATCCGCGGACCACGCGAAGACGTCTCGATGGTCCTTTATCAGGTGGATCATTTCTTCTTTTAGGGGCAAGGGGAGTCCGGCCCCCACTTGGACCACTTGGTCAGGTCTCGCCTCATCCAAGACCGCTTGCTCCACGTCATCCCCGAGCTTAAGCCTGCCGGGATTTCCCGCCTTCTGAGGATCGATACTGTCTATGGAGAGGACAGCTGGCCTCTTTTCCTCAGCCATTGACGCAGCCCGAGGAGTGACCGCGACCTGGATGGTAGCGAGGTAGCATTCTCGGGCGGCGTTCACGTCGCTGCTCACCTTGACCACCCCCGCAGGCGTCGGAAATTTGAAACTCAGGTGGTAAGTAGAGTACACAACTCTCAAGGCGTTGAGCGTGAGTTGACCTATTAACATATTGTAAGGAGAATCTGTTTTGACCATCGCAAAGCTAACAGGTACAGTTCTGCAGCAGGGATGACGCCCGATAGTCGCCATCAGGGACACCATACCCTTCGGGTGGACTACGTGTCCCCCAAAACCGACGAGGGGAGTTCTGACAGGAGTGAGTTGCTCTCTGGTCAGTTTCAAACTTTCGAAAGTAAGATAGTATATGACGTCTACTGAGCTTCCGGGGTCAACATAGACCTTTTTGACTATATAATTGTTGGTGAGAACTTCGATCACGAGAGTTTCGTGATTACTGGAGACGGCAGGGACAAGGTCGCTGGGACCATAGGTAATCATCTCGGATAACCGGGAGCTCGGCTCGGTCACCACCATACTGGCTTGGCGGTAGGTCCGTTTTCGGGAGTTTTGGCTGTCTCTTCCCGTCGGGCTACCCGCGATTGTGTTGATCACCCCGGCGATGTTAGGGCCGTAGCCCGGTGATCCGTCGCGCGGAGGCCGCTGGTCCTCCGTATGGTACTCGGGACCTCGGCAATAACTCTTCGTGTCCCGCCTGTCTTCTCGACGAGGGTCTCGGTTATCCCAATGGGAGGCGCTTCGGTTAAAGCCTCCATCCTTGCGGACGAATTGCTTCAAGTATCTCTGTCGGATCAGATTCTCGATCTCTCGCTTTAGGTCATTACAGTCCTCGGTCTCGTGCCCAACATCTCGGTGGTAGGCACAGTAGAGGCTGGTGTTCCTCTTATCCCTCCTCCCCAGAATTTCAGGAGGGGTTCGGCCGAGGTGATTCTGCCTCATCACAGTCAAGACGTGAGACCGACTGGAATTGAGTGGCGTCAGCTCGGCGTCCGAGGTGGACGACCTTCCTTTCACGATCCGATCGAAGACACTCCGGCGATCTCGAAATTGATTCGAGGAGCCACTGGGGTCTTATTCGACTCGGCCGGTGTCTTTTTTTCTCCGGGACTCTTGCCCAATACGAGCTGCTTGAGCTTCCCGCTTCGCTTCATGCGATTTAGGTTCTCATTTCGGATTCCTTGGTCTACTCGTTTCCAGAGTTCCCGAAGTGTACGGGGGTAATTCCGATGTATCTCGGTATGGAAGATCCCCGTAATCAACCCGTTGGTGAAGGCAGTTATGATTACCTGCTCATTTTGATCAAGTATCTGCACATTTTTCTCATTGAACCTCTGCACATACGAGGGCAGTAACTCGCCGGGAGCCTGTTGTAGGGTCAAGAGGTAGGCTGAAATCTTCGTAATTGGACGGGACAATACAAAGCGGTGGATGAACCTGTCTATCAACTCGTCCAATGAGGAATGCTCCTCGGTTCTAAGGCCCAGAACCATTTTCGGGCTGTCCCTTGTAGAAAAATGGGGAAAACTCGACAAATCATTTTCGGGAACGCAGTAGAGTCGGAATGCAGAGATGAAGGCGCGGAGGTAATCCTCGGGGTCACCTCGGCCATCGTAAGAATGCAAGGTTGGGAGTTTAAAATTTGGGGACACCATTTTCTCATTGATGTCATCAGTAAAGGGCGGAGCCCTCATGTAGTCGGCTGCTAAGCCTCCAGGACGCCAAGGGGGTCTTCATCTCGTTTTCCCAGTAGACCCCGGGAAAACGCCAGGAAAATAGAGGCAATTTTAGAGGTCGCCTTGGAAGAGGCGCACCTGGAAGTACTCCTAGAGAGGTGCCCCTCATCAGAGTCCTCACCTGAAGGTACTTCAGGTGACTTTGTCGATCTCCTCTTGGAAGATTCGACTTTTTCTTTCCCCTACCTCTTGAAGTACCTCCCTAGTTCTTCGAAAATGTTGGGATTGTCAGCTACGAACTCGGCCATCTTGACAATGGCGTCCTCGTTGGAGGGTTGGGCCCTTGGGGACCCTTGTTCTTCAGAGATGCGACCTTGCTGGGCTCCCGAGATTTGCCCAGCCCCGGTTGAGGGAACTCTCCCGCTTCTGGAGCGTGTGGATCTCATTTTAGCAGTAATCTCGTTCCCACAGACGGCGCCAATTGAAGAGGTGATTTTTGGTGGGTAGCTGAACCGACCTAAATCAATCCCTTCTCAAATGAAGTGATGTGTATTTGCTTATCCGAAATGGATGGCGGGGCTTCTCCCCTGAGATCACTCCAACGGTCAAGTTAGTATGAGAACGAGAGAAAATAATAGTATATGTGAATGAACAGTATGCTTACTTGTGGGGAGTACATAAGGGGTATTTCTAGAGCATGAGCGGATGATAGGACAGAGAGATCATGCTAGTGGGACCCATGTCCTGGTCATTACGGCTATGTTCCCTACCAGGAGGTCTGACTCTGACACTGTAGCCGTCTGGACATGGTGACGGGGAACCTTGCGTAGTAGCCATTAAGAGCATCAGGTGCTTTTCAGATAAAGCACTGGTCCCGGATGATGTCAGGCGTGTTGACATCATCAGCGTGCAGCCGAGGTGGAAGCCTGAGGTGTAGAGGTCATCTAAGCAGTAGACCAGGGACCTGGCCGAGCTCAGGGGTCATGTTTAGGACATGACTGCGCTCGTGCGAGGGACGGAATGGGGTCACCTCGACCGTACGGTGACCGCTGAGGTGAGCATCCTCAATAACAATTCACTGCAAAACATGATGGATTAATTCTAGCAATTATTAGTTCTTTCATTCTATCCCCAACGTTACACTGCTTTCTTCAATATTCTTCTAGTAATTGCAGAACGTGATGAATTTAGTTTATTAATCTTGAGTTTCTGTGTGCAAAAGAGTACAATCTCACTACCAAATGCAACATTTTAGGTCACGCACTAAAATCCAGCAGCAACTAAATCATTTCAACTAATAGCGACTAAGTTTTATCGCCAGTACGTGAAGAATCCTAATTTTAGGAGTACTTGTAGTATAAATTTGAAAGAAAACAAATACTCACATACCAAGGTATCTGGAGTAGACTGCAAATAACTCACAATATATATCATCTCAAACAGAAACAATGAAGAATCACCCAAGAATTAAAAATCCAAGATTAGTCTTACACCCTCTCAGTAAATTCTCCAGATTATCTTCAAAAAGATCCAACAATTTCCTTATTTATAATAGAGTAAATCTTATATACACTGGTAGTGTATACACTATCACAGTTGGATGCATGACATGTAAAATTTGGATTTTAAATTCAAATTTGAATTGTGTGTCATGCATTCAATAGTGAAAGTATATCCACTGTCAGTGTATATAAGATTAATCCTTTAAGATATACAAACGCTAGTGAATATGAGACTTCTTTTTTTTTTTTTAAGTTACAATTTCTCCCATCTTACCATCCAATAACATCTCTCGAACCGAATATGAGACATGTAACATAACAAATTACTCATTAAAGTATCCAAACCACTAGTTAAAAAAAAAAAAAAAAAAGGCAGGCGATGGGTGGGATTTGAGAAACTAGAAGAGGGAATGGGAATTTGAAACCAAACCACTAAATAAATAAGTACCAAAAATATTCTAAAAACTAGTACGAAAGATTTTCAAACTATTATTATTATAAAACACTACTTTGTAGAGTTCTCTAGCATAAAGTTGCAAGAATATAGGATTGAAGGGTAAACTAATCAGTCACCGAAATTTATGTGGGAGAAAGGGCAACAAAATCAAGACATTAATGTCCCAAGCATTGAAGAAATTCTCACCATGACAAAGGCAAAGAATAGTCGCCGTAATCTCTCAAAACTCTCTTGACCTTTCCGAAAACATAATTCCTTTTTTTTTTAGATTTTTGTTAGCAAGTGAAGGGTGGAATTTAAAAGGAAATTAAAATTCATAACCTCTAAGTCTTGGGGCCTTCCAAAAACATATTTATACTTACACTCATTGGTTATTAATATAGTGGCAGAGGCAGAAAAAATTCTTAGTGGGGGCAAAAGTAACACTAAAATTTTTTATTTACTTTTTTTCTAGTTTTTTAAGCAAAAAAATATTCACCAACAAATTGAAATGAAAAGCGTTTGTTTAGCTTACTTCAAATGGAATTTTATGGTTCACATATCCTTTTATAATATTAATATATGAACTAACTTAGAAGATCAGGTAATTCTTTCACTTCCCTCATAAGAAAACTCCGGAGCCACATTTGAAATTATATCAAAATTCTATGGGTACTATAGAAATTTAACTGGGGCTGTGGGTGCCGTACCCCCACCTTAAATCCGCCACTGTATTAATGTCACCTCGTTTTTAATATCACCATAGTTGTTCTCATGTAATCATCACATAATTGCCAAAACAGTAAGCAATAATCAAATAATTCAAAAGCCTATCTATCAGAACTCTTGAAAAATTCATTCACTCTAACAATCAAATCTGTAGTTTCATCACTACCACATTCTTCAAACAAATTTTCAACCCCAATAAAATTTGCATTATCAACCCGACCAACAATTTCATTACAGGATAATGACAATAAGCTGCTCTAATGTTTGCCACCCATGCCACTATGTTCTCTCGGTCGAAACTAGCAATAGCTTTGAAGGGACCCTTCTATGAACAATAGATGTCAATAATTTCCTACAGGACATTACTATCATGAAGATATGATTGATTACAAATGCAGTTGTACAATCCAACTAGGACAATGAAAGGGGGTGGTGAATCTGGTGATGGCATGATTACCAATGGAGTTGATAAGAATGGAAATGATAAGAGTAATGGCAATAATGAAGGAAAAGCAAAAAAGAGTGGCAAAATGGTTAGTTTTGATGCGGATATAGTGAAAGAAGATAAGAAGAAGAAGAATGTGGAGAGAGAGTGTTGTTTAGAGATGATGATGGAGGAGATTTTGAGTCCAGCTACCCACATTTGAGCCAATTGTTTCGTGTTCATATTTGGATGTCAATGATGTTTGCAGGTGAAAGGAATTTCTTGAAAAGGAACATCAGTTTGATTGGGGATGCCAAGGCAAGGGAATTGGATGGCAAGTGGAAGGAATTGCGCAATGCTGAAGCAAAAGTTTTGTTGAAGTTGGATTTGATGAAGAAGCGTACTAAATTGGTGATGGAGGCTATGAAGAACAAGTAAATATCTTTTGATATTAAGGCATAATCTTTTGAGTTTTAGGTTGAGGCATAACCAAGGCATAATATTTTTGAGTTTCAGGTTGATCATTAATCTTGAAACTTTATAATTCTTAGTTTTGGTCTAGCTATGGAAACAATTGGTTCCTGTTTTTGCCAATTCAGGTTTCAAGTTCTTCTGAAAGTTATAGCATTTATAAATTCTTGGATTTGAAAGTGGTACATTTGGATACTTTGTGGTTTCAAGTTCAGTTATCAAATATTATTAGATTCCTCCTGGTTATTGATTGATTACTCCTCCCTTTTCAGAATTTTACGTTTTCGACAACTCTTGTTTATTTGTGTTGAATGATGACTTGTCTAAGATGAAAGATACAGGTTATGTAAAATTAAAACTGGCTATCTCCCCCCTAGTTATGCAGCTGCCGGAAATTAGTATTTTGCCCAAGTAGAAAGAACTAGAAAGTTGAACTACAAGTAACTTGGACGTAGCTTGGTTTCCAAATTTGTGTGGTGATTGAGCCCATATTAGCAAGTAACCGTGTGAATTTCTTGAACTTGAAGACAAAATGGCCATCTTTGTGGAATAGAAAACTTCTTGATCCAAAGAGGTGAGTGCTGGGCATCGTCTTTTTTATCCTTAACCAAATAGCAGCAAGATGCCCCTTTCCATTGAAGTGGTCCAAATTCAATACTGTACCCAAGATGTCGTACAGTTTATTGAAATTGTTTCTTAAGATGAATCAGAAAAATGTAGTTGGCTCTTTAGCATTTGCTATAAATCTGTGTGGGGATTCAAACTTGACGCCTCTGTTAATCAAGTTACTGTTTTTATCAACTCAATTGAGATGATTAGATATTAGACTCAAATTTATACTGGTAACTTTTTCCAATTAACACAGTCTGCTATGTTTCCATGTCTAGTATGATCGAATACTTTTCCAACCAATATTTAAGCAAACACAGCAGACTTCTCTATTCTTAAAAAAAGGCAAACGTGAAATACTTGAAAAATAGTTCATTGAAATTGTTTGTCCGAAATTCCTCAAATATCACATAGCGCAAATGGGCCCTAAATCAGCTCCTGTTCTTCCTTGACCTCGTTTTACTAATGTTGCACCCTTCTTATTGCCCAAAGAATTTATGAACGAACTTACTTTACAGTCTGTCTAAAAGAATCAATAGATGTCAATACGTTTTTCAATATTGTAGTACCTTTGCGGGACGCTATCATGAAAGTATGACTGATCACAAAGGCAATGATACAAACCAACTAGGAGGAACAAAGTACAAGATTACACCAGTTTCCCTAACAAAACATAGGCTTGTTCTCGGTTTCTTTAGATTTTACAAAATCGAATTATGAAAATTGAATATAGAGAATAATCAGAATTAGCATTAGTTATTCTTTGGGTGATTATATATTTTAGCTTTTTTTATCATTAAAAAATCTATAATCCAAATATAAAAGCAATCGAAAATATCACAAAAACTGAGTATCTAAAATTAGAATTTATAATCATTTAAAATAATCAATTGAGAACAAGCCCATAGTGGTGGCCTGGTGGGGATGTTTTTATCATACATGAGGTTTCAAAAGGAAGAGTGTGTAGAGAGACTAATCAAAGTACCAAAAGGTGAACACAAAAATGAGGGGAAAAAAGGGGAACACCATAGATTAGTAAATTGAGCCTTTTGTTGCCTATGGATTTGCTGCGGTGGTTGTAACATAGTAGGCAACAGAAAATAGGCCATGAACCATGCACAAGATTCCTCCAATAGACAGAAAATGGTGGTGTGTGAAACCACAAGAGGCTCTTGACTTCCTGTTTGACATTATTCCAATCACCAACATAGACAAGGCGACAGCCAGTATGATCCTGAAAAATCCAAACATAACCAATTAAAAAGTGACAATAAGATATAAATATCTTAGACTCTATGGATCAGTATATTTTGTTTTAAAACCATTAGAGAGAGACTCATGTTGTTTTTCTACAAAATTACCATGTGAATAGCAGGCATGCTAGAGAGATTTGCCTACTGGGGGATGCTTTCTGAACATCATGTGTAGTGCAAATACTGCATCCTCCAAGCAGGTTTGCAAGTATATGAGCTATTGCAAGAAGGGATGCTGCAGCCAATCCCAGAAGAAAGGCATCATGGCTTGGCTCTTTGCACTCAAATATGAAAACCCTCAAATGCTTTTGCTGTATATCAAAATTGAGACACAAATATATATACTCAAAAACAAATTATACAACACAACCATGAAGTTGATCATTCCATCAATGTACAAAATTTCAAACCAATTGACTTGCCTGGTTTTGAGCTGCTTCTGCTTTGATACCAAGAATCCCTGCTGTAACATCCAAAGCCACAATCAGAAAACAAGCAAATATGCCAAATATTTTGGCCATCGTTTAAACGAAACAAGATTGGCCCTAAAGCACACTCTTTATCTCTTCTTCCTGATGTATGTGGTGATTTTGATGACTACAGGAACATTGAGCAAAGGAAAGCTGTATTCACTAAAGAGAATATAAAGGTGCAATCCAGTGTTTGACGTATCCTGTAATATATATAATCTAACCAAAATAATATGTAAATTAATAATAGAACATGCTAGGAAAAGTGTCTTTTGTCAACAGAATGCTAGCTTTATCTTGCTTTTGTGTCTCCTTTAATCTACTTTTTTCTTCCCTTTGGATTCCTTTCAAATGGTAACAAGCAAAGTAGGGTATAAACCAACTAAGAGGCAATTTGTTACTGTGGCTTGGAATCTATGGAAGACAAAAGTAAAAAAGATAGTCTGTACTCTGTACAGGCCTTTTTGACATCGAGGGCCAATGACTTCCCAAATTTTCTTGAATATGTCTTACATGATTGACCAATTGTTTACTTCATTAAAAATTGGAAGGGAAAAATCTGTAAGATGCAGTGTGAAAAATAATTATAACAATTATTTAAAATCATATTTAATACTTTATCCTATACCATCGATTTTTGAAAAAACTATTTTGGTATCCTATTTATTTTTCAAAAAACATATTTTGATGTTGGGACACAACTAATCTTAAGTGTCAATTTTTTGGAAAAGTAAAGTTAAATCAAGAAAGCATCTAAATGCATGGAGAGTATACATGCCAGTGCATATTCAGATAGTAATTTTGGGTGTATCCATCAGAAACTGGTTAACAAATCCTTTTTCTTTAAATTGGTTTTCAAATTCATACACTCAAATCTATTTGTCTCCGCAAAATCTGGGGTTAATGGGATATGATATGTCCTTATCTTATTAGATCCTTGCCTTTAACTTAGGGTCTCGTGCATGGCCTGTGTTCTGCCAGTATTCATGGCTAATTTTCTTCATCCCAATGAAGACCAAGTTTCTCCAAGAAAACTCTAATTGATTTGATTTTCCATCCTAGAACTTCTCACACTATCTGTTAAGTACTTAGGTGTTAAGATACACAGTAAAGTTTGTAGTGGATTCACTTGATCAAGACATAGACCTAGTGAAATTATTAACACCTAATGAAATCATTAACACCTAAACTCGATCCAAGACTCTCATGAATCTTGAAAAGAAAATCCACACTCGGACTCTAATGAATTTGGGTACCCATTGAACATCCATAGGTATCGCTTGATGGGCATCTCTTAATAGCAATATATGAAATTCAAAGATAAAATAATTGCATCCAATTACAATTTTCAAATAATCTAATCAACATTAAAAAAAAATGCGTGTAAAAAATATGAACTAAAGCATAAATTGTGATCAAATTTCTTTTCTCTTGAAATTTGTTATTTATATTCAAAAGTGATGTTTGTATGTATTTAAACCTCCTCTATGTTTCCTAACATATGCATATGAATTTGGGTAGCATTTAGATTTCAATCTAGGTTTGGACATGCACCCTACAAAACCAAATCCTACCCAAATCATGATTTTTTTTCACTAGGTTTGGATTTGAATCTAGACAGGGTCTAAGTTGGATAAATAAATCCAAACTCAGGAAAAATCTAGTGGATTTGGGTAATACCTGACCCATTGACAGACATGCTCAAGTCTACAAGAGTCCTGTTTCTTAGTCTTGTATTCTAATCTCGCTACATGTGAGTTGTTTAATTTAACTATATATTCGTGTTCCTTCCACCATCGGTGGATTACCATTCTAGGCTAGTTCTGATGCTTTAAAAGAATCACATATTTGCATTCCAACTGGTAGGTTTTAAATCTAGAAGCGATTAAAAATTGTGGAAGTTATTAGGTTTAAAATCTTCATTTTCTTTCTTAATTGTGTAATCTAGATGATGGATGAAAAATCAAAGAAAGACGGTTATGTGAACTAAATTGGATAAATTATCTGAAAAATCTTAGAAGACACTCAAAATTTAAGTGATGTTTAATACACATATAGGAAGATAGATATACATTAAATTAAATAAACTAACAAGTACTGATTGAGCACTCGTTTATCAGCTCTTAGATACTAATATTTCAAACAATAATTTGAGACTATTAATCATTGTACCAAAAATTCAATTTTAGCTGAGAAAATTTTATTAAAATCTAATTTTTAAAGGGTATAGAAAAAGGAAGACATCATCAATATTTAGAAGAAAATTAAGATGTTGAAATAATGATGAAATATCATCAATTAACGCAAATGTGTACCCTCCACCACTGGACCCACTGGGCCGGCCCATTTTCGACTCCTCTCAATTTCTCACTCAAACAATAGACAGGGATTTCAGCTTGCTTTGCATTTTGTTCTTTTCAGCTGCGACTGCAAAAGAGTGAAAAGACCCCTTCTTCAAGCATTTCAGTGAAACCCTCTGGCTTCTTTGGTGAGTTTCTGACTTCTCAGATTAAGGGTTTTTTCTATTTTGTTTCCTTTTTTTCCTGATGGTTTTCTTTTAATGGATTAACATCATAGATTGGTATTCTATTATGTCCCTAATCTTAAGTTTTAACTACTCATTCTGGCTATTTGGCACCTGCTTTTCCAAATCAATTAAGCTTAGAACTTTATTTTCGCGTATATGGTTTATTTTGTTAATGCAATGATGATTATTCAGCATATAAGTCTATAGTGTTTGGTATGTTCCAGGGAAGAAAGAGGAGGGCTCTTGTTAGGGTCCCTCTATGATCTTTTTCTTACTGTTTATGATCTGTTCATGTTGTTGACTGCATTTGTCATAATTGGCACAAGAATGGAAATTATCTCGTGTTTGTATATAAAAAATGCTTGTCTGATCTGCACTCTACTTGTTTGTAGAAAGGACTATAAGAGATTGTTTCTTGTGTATTATTTTCTTCTTTCCCCTTTTTCTGGCATTAGGGTATTGTAACTTCATAAAGCTAGTAGTTTGGCTACAGAATTCACTAATCTGAGCAAAAGTATAGTAGAATCAATCAGCATCTTTTGTCTTTTTACTATGAGCTTCTTGTTTATTGCCTACTAATTTCAAAAACCAAAGCCTTACTTCCTTGGCGTTTGGAAATATTGCCCAAAGTAAAGTTTCATTCATAGAAGAGAAAGATATGTGTAATGATTTTTTTTTTTTGCATTTTTTGTAACGAGTACAATTTTATCTGGCTTCACAGATTTAAGCTGTGGATTAAGGCCAGTATAATCTCCTATCATGGGCACAGAACAGACCAAAGACTCTGTTAAAGAGTTAGACTGGAAAAATATAGGGGAATCAGTGTCTAATGAGCCAGGTAGCGAACAGGTAGCAAAGAAACGTCTCCCAAAAAGGATCAGGCAGATTCCAGATTATTATTTCCTTCCTCGAAGACCCCTCCCATCTGCCATTGCATTCTATGGTGCATGGATTGCTGCTGGAATTGGTGCTGGTATGCTAGCAGAAGTATGGATAAATAAGAAGATCAAAGGTATGCCTTTGTTCTTTGTTTTTTGGTGTCATATTTGTATGTTAAATAAGTGAGTCACATTCAATTGCAGTGGTTCTGAAATACCAGTTCTAAATAAGTTTTTCACTAAAACTACAATGTATGCTGTTCTGGTTTTACATAAAAAGTATCTGGTCGCATACATCTCTAAACTTGATGTTGACAGTTATTCTTCGATATCAGCCTGTTGCTTTTCTGCTGTATACAGCAAATTAACATTGTGATCTCTGATTGTGATGAATGGTGCCCAGTTACCAATAACCACAATCAGTTATCTTTCCTCATCATTGAAATGTCTAGTTTCTTACTGGAATCAAGACAAGACATCTCAGCCTTTTGGTTTGCAACCACACCTAACACTAATTGTACTTTATAAGCTGCATCATATAGTGGTACAGAGTCAAACACAAGGACTTTATAAGCTGCCAAGTTTATTTATTGTCTGTTAATGTATGTAACATGCACATTTTCCACATCTGAGCTTCTTGTTTACATGCCATTACGGTTGTTGCAGAGGATGGAGGTGTAATCTGGGAGTTTGGCAAATGAGACTCGTTGGATGTTACGATTATTACGCATCTTGGCATTGCCAATGTGCCTAAACATTAGCTCTCCTTCCTTTTGATCTATTATGCAGCAGAGAAGATGGTGAAGACTTGATTCTGACTTGTTCATAGATAAGGTGAAGAACTGAAAATGTTGTATCAAGTGAAAGAAAGGGCAAGAGATTGCCATTCGAAACAAGCTTGGCAGTGTTTACATCATTGAAAAGAAAAATTAAGCGTCTCCTTTTTCTTTCTTGCCCACTTGTGAATATTCTCAATGCTGTTTGGTCTGGGGTATTAAATTAATCTCTTCTTGTTTTTAAGCCAAAGCGATGGATAATTGAAGCTAGAGCTTGGCATCATCATGATCTTTCTGGTGTTCAAGTGCTACCATGAATGTAGCAACACTCATAATAAAAAATGTCAATGACTTCTACACCTCCATCGGGAAAGCCGAAATTTGCAGCTGCATATTGTTGGTCTTTATGGTCTTAGTGGCAAAGGCCTAAAGCCCTACAAATATGAAAGAAAAGAGATAAACCCAATACCCAAAATCGTTGTATTGAGGCCAAGGATGGAAAGTTGTGTTAGCCTGATGCCCGAATGGTTGGCTACTTGTATCATATATTAGGCCCGTTCTTGTATGCTCAAAATGTAAAGCAAGTTTCAGCCCAGATTTCTACTTGTAGCTAAGTGTCGCATCAAATCCAAATTAGAAACACGAGTGCGAAAACAAAATTTGCTGCAATACAATATGCAAATGACAAAGTAGTCAATTACTATAGCATTAGGTTAAGTTCAAGCAAGGGAGCTTCTCAACACTAATAATTTTTTTTAGGATAAATAACAAAAAAGCCCCTTATGGTAAATCTAATGTATAGAAAAATCCCCCGTAGTTTTAAAATGTATAAAAACGACATCTCATACTCTGAACTAAATTGTAAATGTGACGAAATTCTTTAAAATTAAAGGAAATGACTTATTGGAACCTAAAAAAAAAATTTTATACCGAATTTTTAACAAATATACTTGTTCTATCCTTTAGCCCCCAATTCTCTCTCTCTGAAGAGTAAAATAAATGATTTTATTGAGTTGTCTTTTGCTTAGTTATATCAGGGCATTTTTGTCATTTCGTCCATCTCCGTTAAATTTAACAGTTTCGTCACCTTTACAATTTAGTTAAAAGCATAAGGTGTCGTGTTGTAGGTTTTGAAACCACGAGACTTTTTTGTTTTTTACCCTTTTGTTTTTATCTGTAATCATTTACTGACATAATACCTTCTCCATAACCACAACTTTGTTCATGATTATGTTGGATAGTTTCTTCATTACACGTTTGTGTCATTTATGATCTGACTCCCTAGTTCCCACAATGTAGCTTCTTTAAGTGCACACAAAAGAACCACACAGACACACACACTGGACACCAACAAACAAAAATAAGCGAAACTGAGATATGAAAAAAAGACTCTCAAGAAAATGACGGGTTTTTACTACAAACTGAAAATCCCATCATCAAGCATATTTTATCTTGCACGTGGTTTCTTCAATCATTCCTTGGAGATTTCCTTAATTGGGATTTGAGATTTGATCGTGGATATCCTCAGACCCTCCACAGCACTCAAAGATCAAATAGAAAATCACACTTACTGTGTTTTTTCTGGTTCCATGAGTACGGGTAGTAGTAAACCATGTCAAGCCTTTTTCCCAAGAAAGAAACAGCATGAACTTGAACTGCGCTCCATTTGACCATTTGCCATTTGCTGAATTGATGAAAATCAACTTTGGCAATATTGATTGCAACCTGCCAAAAAAGGCCCTTTCTTTTTCCTAATTGGCTGGCTGGATATACAAGAAACAAGTAGTAGTAATAGTATTAACTTCAGCTTGCAGCAGCAAGTAGTAGCAGCAATTGGCTATTCACATATACTTTAGGCACTGCAAACTGCAAAGTGCAAACCTACTTTAGACAATAAAGCAAGTGTAGCAGAAGGTTGCTGAGAATTTCTCAGCAACAGTAGTGTCCCAAACCAGAAACACAAGACAAAAGCATATATAGCATAACCCCTATTTGGTAAGGCAGAGCTCTACGAAGACTAGAATATCCAATACTCTCTATATTCAGCATTTACTTAAGTGATAATTACCATATCCCCACTTTCTGCAACACACACTTGCTGCTTGCATGGAAAAGATATGAGAAAAATGTCCACTCTGAGAAAAGGACCTATATTTACTACACTTCTAGTAATTCATCAAAACCCCATAATTAGCATACCATTAATACAACTCCTCAGTACCCACAATCTTGCTGCTTCTTTCAAAATACAAAAATCCCACTTTCTGCAACACACACAAAACACACACATGCATGCTGCTTAATTAAATGGAAAGATTTGAGATAAAAGATCACTCTGAAGAAAGGACGTATATGTTTACTGCTATTAATTCATGATCATCAAAATCCCATAATTACCATTAATACAACTCCATACAATATTACTGTTGTTCTCATCTATGTTCTGACCTTTCCCCATTTCCCACAATCTTGATTCTTCCTTAAATGCAAAATTTCGATTTTCTGCAACACACACACAGAGACAGACATGACATGCACACGCATAGACGCTGCTTTCATGGGAAAGATCGGAGACAAAAGATTACTGTGGGAGAGAAACAAAACTTTACTTCTATCACTACTGATAGAAAATTCATCAAAATCCCATCATCAAACCCCTCATTGTCCTCGCACACTACTTATCTTTACTATTACTACTGCTACTACTACATAATACGTGCCCTCAAAAAGAAACACGGGCCCAGCTTTTAGCATTTACAAAACTACAGCCAGCCAAACAGAACCTTGGGAATTGTTATCATTCAGGAGAAAAGAAGAGGAGAGGCGAAGAGGACTTGTTCCGACAGCGTTTTCTTCTCCGCCATTTTCTTCAGCAAAACCAATTGCTCCGTTGAGTAAACGCAGCAGCCTCTCGAGTACAGTGCCGTCTGCGCCACCCTCGAGTTCACCACCACCTCCAACAACTGCTGCCTGTTCAACTTCCCCAGATCTCCCCACGCAACATTGTTTTCGCCGACACCACTGCTGCTGACGTCATAGCTAGGGTTTTTGCTCTTTCCTCCTGAAGAAGAAATAGCAGCCGTAGAACTTTTCTCCGGCATGGTTTGGAGGACGCTAATTTGTGCCTGGAGGAACTTGACGTACTTGTAGGCTTCTTCAAGCATTGTTCCCATGTCCATTTTCTTGTCCCAGGGCAAAACTCGCTGTAAACAACGAGTCTTCTCGCTGATCTTCTGCCTGATTCGCTTCCTGTCCGGTTTCGGCGACAAATTGTACGGGACGTACCGTTTCCCTGGGTCGACTCGGTGAGTTGGAAATCTGGAGGAGGACGATGACGACTCAGTGAGCTGTTGGACTTGGACATTCATGATGTCGCTTAGAGAACCGGTTTGATATACGAATTGACCAGCACCTCCGCTGCTGTTGCTGCTCAGGTCATCCATGGAAGAGGAGCAGGTGGAGAAGAAGTTGATGAGAGGCTCCGGCGGTGAAACTGCTGGGCTTGGAGTCGTTTCGTTGAGTTTGAGCAGCTGGAAGGCGAAGTCTTGGGTGTCCAAGACTTCATGTTTAGGAGTTTTAAGCTCCTCCCGGTTCAGAAACTGGTAGGTCGTAGGATTTGGCTCAGAAAAAGTACTAGTACTACTCTCCGGAACATCCTGGATATAGTAGCCGTACGTCGCCTGAGAAAAAGCAGGAGTCTCCACAGCCGGCTGCTGCAGAGATTGATTGTCGTAATGACAGGGAGGTTGGAGAATAGACTGAAAACTCAGGTCGGAAAAGTAACCGTTGAGATACGCTTCTTCAAGTCCCAGCATCGCCGGAGCATTAACTCCGGCCGAGTAGCCCCGTAGTTGTCCTCCGCCGGGAAATTTTCTCTCCATTTTCTTTTTTAAATTTTCAAATATTCAGGAGAAAAAAAACAGCCTGAAGAGTATGAAAGCTCCGGAGGCTATATATCGTTGGGGGAGTGGACGCGTGGCGGAATATTCATTGATGAGGTACAAAATAATTTTGGCGGCTTGAAGGAGACAGGTGGCAGAGTTGGGTTAAGAATCTGTTGGGGTTTTTTTGTCTGTACACTGACGTGTATTTTCTGAACTATATGAACCGTAGGATGAAGATACTGGGCGAAGATCGGACGGTGGAGAATGAGGAGGAGTGTTGTTGGCTCGTGCAACTGACGGATTTGTTGGGGAATAAGACAAAAAGCCAGGGTGATTTATTTTTTGTCTGTATCGGGGATGAGGTAGGACGTGTAGTGGTTTTATTTTTTTACCCTTGAGTTTGTGTGATATTTTACCTGTGTGGGGTTGTCCAGGTGGAGGGTGGAAATGGAAATCGAGTGAAACACTTTGGGGGCAGGGTTCAGTACAAGGGAATGATGGTGTTGAGGATTAGAATGTGGTGGTGTACACGTGTCCTACAGGTACTGTGTCTACAGCACGATTTGGGTACTAATCATGAGCTGAGTTGCCGTAGAAAAGACAAAGGCTTTTTATTTTGTTTTGATTTAGTTTTATCTTTTTGATTAGAGCACAAAAGGAAAAGGCCCTGTATATATTGTATTGTATAATTTGGGAGAAGCTAGGAATGGTCACACTTGTATTAAGAGTTTTGAAAGGAGTAACAACTCTTAAACTTGTGATTCATTACAAAATATTTGTATTATTTTATAGGAATAGAGATGTTACATTTACTTACTAATTATTCGTAGCGTGTTTATACATGTTAATTGTGTCTAAATTTTATTGGCATTCTATAATTGCACGTTTTAAATTTTTATCTTGTTCACAAATTTTAAATCGTAAACTAAATTTTTATCTTGTTGACAATATTTTATATTGTAAACAACAAGAACTGCAGTACCACTTCTCCGTATAATGTAAAGTATTAAAAACTAATAGTGACTGGCTCGTTATATCCCTTTTTTTTTTAAAAGACATACGGATTCTCAATTTATGACAAGCTCTATACTCGTGACGTAATGTAGTACCATTTTTCTAACATTTTGCAGTAATAATAATTGATTTATAAATATTCAATCTCTTTTGGGATAAATCATAAATGGAGCATCATTAGGGACTTAGCATTTCCTTTTGGTTTAAATAATAATGGTATCTTTTTTCCCCAAAATCATGTACAATATCTGAGCATCACACTTATAAATTACTATTCATCTGGCCAAAAAGTGACCCTACGGACCCAGATAAATCGGAATATCGGATTTGATAATTTAGGAATATTCATGCCGCCATACAGGCAACAGAAAAATAACACAACTTCTGCTCGACGAGTCCGAGTGTATGACAAAGCCAACAACATAATTTATGACCTGAAAAATGGGACTCATATCATCTTTTGTTTGGAGATATATTCCAATTCCACTCCGAAACCTCTTCAAATCTTTTTGAAATGGAACTCCCTCTGTATACATTTTGTTGCATGTTCGAGAACCTAAACATGCACCACCCACTTCACTTTATAAGTCACCCTGCCATACCTTTCTTACTTGTTCCAATGACAAGAAAAGCCTTCATATCAATATAATATGTGCATCAATTAAAAGTCGAATCATACCTTTTACCTGGTATGCACATATGCTCCTGATAATTAAGAGAATTACACAATTTTCGAAACAAAAGGCCCTCATAAGGCTTCAAATTTGTCATTTTGATGGTGCGGTAAAGAAGCAACAGCTTTAACCCATGAGCCATGAAAGCGAAAAAGGACAAAATAATCAAATCATAAGTCGTTCATCAATCCTTGAACCATAAAAACTCTCATCTTTAATTAGCCTAAATCGATATAGCATATGGAGGTTAGGATATAGCATGAAGCAAAATGCTTGGACAACCCGATTTTTCAGCCCTTATGCCATTTCCATTAAATTAGAAAGGAAGACTATCTACCACTAATCATGAATTACAAATCATATGAAAAAAAAAGGAATGAAATTGCAAAAAAAGATTAAACTGTACACAAGAATGGAGGGTGGAAGCAGCAGAATGGGGAATCAACAGCCAGCCCCACCTCACATGTTAACTAAATCTCGGAAACCATTCCTAAACAATGACTAGGTAGAAGAATAACAATCTAATCCCGCTGCTTCTCACTGCCTGCAAAATTTCACCTGTCCCACATTGCTTGGAAAATGGGAGGCCTGTGCTTCAACCAATGTAACATCTCCTTGTCAAGCGAAGCCTTGTTTAGTACAGCATCTAGCATAGGACTGCCAATGATTTTGGGAGAACTTGTAAATGACCATATACACTCCTTTGGCCAAGGTCTCTGAGGCTGCTTCTCCTGAGAAATAAACAACAAAATGACCATGAACGAGAAGACAATTGCAGAAATGTCCTAGTTGTAGAAGAACGGAGATCAAATTGCTGAGAGAGGCTTCCACAAATATCCGACAATTACTTGAATAATATCCAAGAACTTGGAAGGCTACTCCTAGATATGTGGTACTTGTGAAGTCCACAACTATGTCAGATGATGCAAAATGAAGATTGGATAACAAAATCCTTCATGTCGGTCAATAAGTCACTTGAAAGATGAAACTGAAGATCATATTTAAAAAAGCCGAAACAACAATTCGTGTCAGTGAAACCCCAGAGAAGAAGGAAATGGACATTAAGCAGGACAAATCATTTCCTCTTGCCATTAGTTCGGAATGACCAGTTAATTCTGAACATGCAGTTCCAGTATTATGAAGTCAGTTAACATGTTGCCTCAGGTCAAACTACTACCTTACCCTGACAGGAGCAGTTTAATTACTCTAGACTTTCTGCTCGGGCAGTGTGCCATATCATGATGTATAGTGGTTGATCATTTGTAAGATATGAGATAAAATGAAGCAAGAAAGGATCAAAAGGGAATTAGCTTACCATCCTTGAAAGCATAAACTTCACAGTCCTAGGACCATAAACACGCTGGCGTGATGGTTTCTGGACTTTTGCATAAAAGGAACCAATTTCTGGTAAAGACAAACAACCCCTGCTCGCTCTGGCAAGGCCACAATCTGGGTCAGCATTAGCTTGGTTATGCCAATATATCAGCTGTCCTAAACAATAATTCTCGCCATATGTCTTGCAGTACTCGTGACCCTGTGAGCCCAACTTATCTGCATACTTGGGACACAGGTCAAGCGGACTGATGTACACAGGCGGAGAAGTAACAGTCTTGTATTCCTGCAAGATGCAGCACTATAGTCACAGCATGCACTAACACCACATCAAGGCACAATATTTGCTCAGATTTCTATGTAAAACAAAAGACAAAAATCACTCACTCTTATTCTGAAGAAGCACTTTGTGTGGGCGTATATATGGATTAAATCAGCAGCAGCATCATGCCGACACTTATAAGTACAAGGAAGGTTCCGCACCTCATCCCTCAACCTGAGGCAATAAAAGGAAGTCCAAAAATTTACTATTCACTGCAAGAATGAGAAAGCAAACACAAGCACGTCATGCTTCTGATGAGTCTCACCATATTAACGACCTCTGCAGATCCGTCTCAATGTCATCAGAATCAGACGGATCATGAGCACGAATACTAGCCTTGAGTTCACTTAACATATTATCTTCCATATGCGGTGCTATGCACTGAATAAGGTCTTCCACGAGGGATTCCTCTCCGCTCCAGAGATATGAAACTGCTTCTCTGGGATCAAGCCTCTCAAGAGGGGGAGGGGCTCTCTTTGGATCACCAAAAACACATCGCATTACATACCTCACCTGTAAACACCACCCAGCAAAATAAAATTTTTGTTACCTTCAAGCTTTTTATAGACCAAAAACATGCAAGTTTAGAGCATAGGAAAAGCTTATTAGGCAACCATCCAGGTTGTATAGCTACAGCATCCGCGTAATGTTTCATTAATATCAAGATTCTAAAAGGCCTGTACTGCAGATAGTTTTCATATTAAGAAGTCCGTTACCTTGTCAAGAGTAAGAGCCAAATTCTGCAGCCTTTGGTTATATACACCTTCAGCCTGCAGCATTCAAGAGAAAATATAAGACCAGCACTCCATGTCTCCAAGTACAAAAATGGACCATCAAACCGAGAATAATCGAGATTATTTGAATAAGAGCCATACTGAAACTAAAATAACACTAACCTGAACCTCGGCATCACTCTTTTCAAAGTCCATCGAAATCTCTGCAAAATATTTTTTCTTTTCTTCCAAATTGTGCTTGAGAATCTCCTTGGGAAGTTTTGTCCTCTCAAAATTAATGAATCTCACCTACATCTCAATCAACATAATCAAGGTGGATCCTCAAAGATTTTCTTATAAATTAGAGAGTAAATTGAGTAAAAAAACATACAAGACGAGCTGAGTAAGCAATCAGCCAGTCTGGTAATCCATCCAGCAAACAACTGCCAAGTCCAGCCTTTAACAGGTCAATATAATCTTCTTCTGAAACTGAATTCAATTCACAAGCTTCTAGCATAAGCTGGTGTCGGTCCAGGATTCCATGATACTCCTTCAGCACCTGGCAGACAAGTTAGCAGTTAAGTATAC
Source organism: Coffea eugenioides (assembly GCF_003713205.1). Lineage (NCBI taxonomy): Eukaryota > Viridiplantae > Streptophyta > Magnoliopsida > Gentianales > Rubiaceae > Coffea > Coffea eugenioides. Next base: position 41,749,170 of record NC_040039.1, read on the forward strand.
ATAAATAATCAGACAATGACAATGGCAAATTATTTAGATCTCATAAACTGTAAAATCAAACATCCATCATGAAATAGCAGAAGCTTCTAAATCTTGCAAACCAAATACAAGATGTGTATGGAAACTTCTGCAAACAAAAATTCATCATAATCCTCCAATGAATCCCAAATAATGCTTTACACTTCAGGAAATTGCACTGATGCACTGTACCTTTTGATAGGCCCCTTCACCCGTCAAATTCAGATAACTGCCACGACAAACTTGGCTGCCGCATAAACAAACAGAAGCTTCATACTCTTCTTTACTCTGCAGAATTAATGAGGAACAAACTTTTACCTATCAGATTCTGGGAAAATTCAGGATTCCAGGGGCTAATTCTCCTTGTACTTAAAACGAAGGCTTAGTAGAGTTGTGATGAATTCTCCTTAGACTTAAGAGCAACATATAGATTCGCACCTCAGTAACAGAGTTATAGTCAAAAGTTATCTCTTCACCATATTGAATTGCACGTACAGTGTAGATTCCAATCTGGTATTGGCCATCAACAGCCGTAACCCTGCACTCATTAACAGATAGCCAGAACAATATTAAATAAAATCCCTGCAAATAACGAAACATTCTCTCCTCCATGCCACTAAAAGCAACACCACAAATAACAACAAAGATGCATGTAGAAAATAACCATCAACACTACCCAGCTGACCAACCTAAGCATTAGTGGATGACAATGTGCCAATGCCAAAGGGTTGGAGAGGGAAAAGGGCATACCAAATCAGTTAAAAGAACAACAAAAGAAGACGTATCTTTTAGCTGTCCAAATAATACAAGTTACCACTTATAAAAATTCATCATAGAATCATATCATGCTATCTAAAAAATGAAAATTAATATGTTGTATAAAAAGGATTTTCATCTAAAAGTATAGATCAAATCTTCAAGCACAATATGCAGCTGCCCAACAATATAATTTGGTACAACTATTATGTCCGCCTAAGACACCACATATACATACTCCACAAATCCATGAAAAAGGCACAAAACACAGCAAAAGTGGTGAGTCTCTCACACATAAGGGCTTCAATAACAGAAATCAAAAATAGAAGGGAAGAAGACAATAATTGAAATTCACGTGGATATTAGAAGCAAAGATATAACATGGCTAAACTTCTACATCCAAATTAATGATGATCTCTCCATCCAGAAGATATTCGATTTCATAAGTATTCAAAGCCTAGCACCAGAGATGAGAAATATCCATGAGATAGTGGAAACAAAGTATGCCCAGAGAAACAAATTTTCTATTGAAAACTTACTTTGCTTCACAATTAGGTCGACATGAGTGACATATTCGGCTAGCATAATTTGCCTTGTGCATTGCATCAACAACTACTAGATCATACCCATCAGCATCACCCTGCGAATTGGAACAATACTTAGACATGCAGAAAAATGGGAAAAGCCACCAACGAATACATCCATAGAATATAACAGAACACACAAGTTCCCAGTCAGGGAAATAGGAAACTGATGTAGAACTATTAGGTTAAAGATAGCACACACCTTTGGCCTCTCAAGATATATGTTGTAAAACTCTGGTGCTGGATCTTTACTGTTTTTCTGTAAAGACCGAATACCATCTTGCTTCTCAAACCACTTCCAAGTAGGATAAACCTGAACACGAAATCAGAGAAAATCTTCATTAGTGTGGGCAAGAAGCACAGAAGCATATTTTTCGAACAAAACTGACCCAAAAACATAAACAGAAAAAACATACACAAGGACCAATCAACAAGTAGGCCAGTAAAAATTCATTGACTAGCTCCAAAATATGAAGCAGGAAAAATAAACATTAAGATCTTGGGAGAATTAATTCCAAAAACCAAATACGGGTGTATAGAGGCAGAGCAATGCAAGCTCAGTCTCAAAATTTCTGACATAATCCCACCCTTATGAAGTTTCATCTCTTTTGGTACCGCATAGCCTTGTTTCTCCTAGCACTTCTGTTCCGGTCAAGAATTCCTACTGTTAAATCATATACAGACTCATGGGATTTTTTTTTTTTTTTTTGGTCAACAATGACGGCAGCAATCTCCTTCTGCCTCTCACTGTGCATCTATATAGGTTGGTAGACATCACTTCACTCTTCCAGCCTATTCCTAATCTAAAACTGATAAATTCCACAGAATAACATAAAACCACTTAGGCCCTTGAAGATGTTACCTCTACCTGCTGTTCCCTATGATTTGATATTTATCAATACAGGCTGGCCAGCCCACTCTAATTCAAACTCATCAAGATATCCACCATAAACTAGCTCAGGTGTGTCTGTCTACAGCACCAACAATTTTGCATTGAATATCACTCTGGAGGACACAACACTCTATGACATTATTTGATCCCCAAAGGAAAGAAACCCGCAAATAAACTAAACGCACGCAATCAACCAAACAGAAAGAGTCAAAATCTAAAAGGTCTCAAAGTGTTTCATAAAGCACCATAACAATCGGGTTTACTGTAACAAGTGAACTACTGAACTCTTAAGTTAGGCTACAAGACTTAGCCTCCAATAAAGCAACAAATAAGTTCAGCTGAGAGACTACTTCAAAATCATGGGCTTAGACTATAACGACAAAACTAAAGATATATGACTCCAAATCGATCATGTGTATCACCAAGGACCCCAGGAAAGTCATGCATAGGACACAAGGAAAGGAAACAACAGATCTCGTTCACTTCTACAGAAACATTTTTCACAGCAACAACTATTGTTAGTATAAGGAATATCACAAACAAAATGACAGAGCAGAAACAACCATACATATCTAACTCAATCAGCATTACTCTGAAATGTACCAGATCTGATAACCAAGAACCCTGAGTTACTGAAAACGGTACAGAGATAATCTACCCAAAACAAAAAGCAACAATAACAACAATAGCTATCCTGCAAAATTTACTAGCCAGAAAGTGACAATTTAGGATTTACCTCTCCCAAGAACTCAACAACAAAATCCTCCTCACCAAAGCCACCTTCTTTATTGCAGACCACACCAAGCCCCTGCTCCCAAAAAAGGGGGTGACCACAAATAGCCCATCAGAGGAGAGTTTGAGAAAACACATCAGAATCTACTATCGAAAGGGAAAAGATATCAACTCCCTTACCTTTCTATATGCAACATAGTTGTCCTCTGGACGACTATCAATGTTCTTCAAAATGAACTCACATAATCTTACAGTTCTCCAATCATGGTCTTCCTCAGCTGTATCCAGGATTTCCTCGAATACCGGTTTTAGTGGATACATCATAGGAGTATTTCCAGAACCAGTGAACTGCCTAACTTGTTTATTCAAAGTGCGAGGCAGCACATCTTCAATAAACACATGCTTATCAACGAGAGACCAATCTGATTCCTCTGGCATGGAATCAAGAAGAAGATTATGAGTGTAAGGGTCAATGCCATAAACTTCTTGTTCTAGCACCTGATCTCCCAGTTGTTTTCTAGGTCTATAGTCCTTCACTTCAGGGATTTCCATATCAGACTCCTCAGTTCCATTTCTCTGTGCATTGAGCTTCTCAGCATAATCCTCAGGGAGAGACACCTGCATCTTTCTTCTTACTTCCACCTCGCCAGCCACTACAACATAGTGATCAATGACTTCATATTTCCTAGTAACAGGAGGCACAAGGCTTGCCTTTGTCATCCGAGCACCCCATTCACGTTCATCAGCCAATGAATCGAATACTTCATCTGGAGGGAAGTATGTTTCTCCTCTTGCTTCTCCCGGTCCAATTTCTGACCTTAAATCTGAGTCACTTTCAGTGTCTGAAGCGGTGCTCTCACTGTCGGTCATGCTCTCATTTGAAGATCTGTCCATATCATCAGATGTTTCACTTTCTGAGTCCATAGATTTCTTATTCAATTTTGATAAACGCCTCCTGATTTCCCTATCAGATGCATAATCTCCATAATCCGAACTACCATTAATAGAGGAGGACCCATTGCTCCTGTTTGCGTGTTTCTTTTCAGTAACTTTCTTCTTGTGTTTAGAAGAAGACGATGAGAACCCTGGAGGAGAATCTTCCTTCCATATCTTCACATCTCTTTCAGTACATGACTTAGAACCATCCTCCAAACTTGTAGCAAGACGAATAAACAATGTGATAATATGATTAACATTTCTAGCATCACCTCGATTCTTTGATCTGGTTCACAGAGCAAGTCATTAAATTAAAATGCAAAACTTCATCATATCTAGTGAACATGTGATAAGTGGGAATATTAAAATAAAGAGCGAATGTTAAAAAGACTATGCAACCTAGATACTGCGAGTGGTGTGTTTAAAATACATTATGGTGTAAAAAATGTTGCAACTCTGTTGAAACCACCAAACTAGAAAATTGAGATTTAAAGAGGAATTCAGGAACATGTGGATTGACAAATTTTGGTTACATAGAGATGAAAAGCCAAAAAATCAATATTCAGTTTAAAGCTTCTACACAAGCAAAATGGACAATATTTTAGAACTGGCTAGAAAGACAAATTAGAGATTCAATTAGTATAAGAGAGAGAAAAAAGGATACTTTAACTGGGAATAATATTCAATGTACCACAGTCAAGAAGAAATCATATTTACAAAGTACATCAAGTCTAGCGTGGGGCAACCATACTTCCTGCTTCCCCAATACCAAGCCTAAGGTCATAACACATTAAAACCAAAACAAGTTAAAAGAAACCCTTAAAGATAATGTCAAGGCTTTAGGGACACTTAAAAAAGGGTTTAAAAAGGGTTAAGAGGTCTAACTACCAATTTTCTTCTATAGCGTCTGAACAATAGACTATCCTTCCAGTAGCATAAAAATGGGAAATCCAGGGGCTTTCAATACCAATAAAATAAAAATCCATATTTCCAAACCAGTCAGAAACAGAAAGCACTTACTTTATAGCATCCCTGCACATACGCCTAATATCATCTTTTACAGAACTCAAGCCCCGGCCAACATAATAACCACTTCTCATTCTGTTCTCAATCTCTGCAACCTGATCAACAAGGAGAAAATATGAGAAAAATGCATACAGTAGTATATATGGGACACAAACCACAAAGAAGCAAACCACGTGTACCTTCGGCACAAAAAATTCAAAAGTGTTTTCCTTCATTATGTCCTTTAAGCTTAAAGCCAGAAATTGCTCCATCCTCTTGTACCCATTTTCAGACTTTCTCAAGGCCAACCGCCTCATATGAGCATCCCTAGATAAGATAGATGAAGATTTCCTAGCGTCAAACAGTTTTGAACGTTTATACAAGCTCTGTCGAAACAACCGATTTGCAGAGTCTCTCCTATCAGAACTTTCCAGATAATCTCTCAATCCACTGGAATCATATGTTTGATTATCTAGACCACTGAAGTTCCTAGAGGCTGACAAAGTTCCATCAGTTAACTGTTTGAGACTCCTTGTTTTTGAATGTAGTCCCCGGCTCTTAATCCAGTTAATATTTGGAAAATTAGAGGCCAAGTCTTCCAATTGACTACAACCTCTAATGTCTACTGAAGATAAACTCGTGAATGACTGAAGAACTTCCTCAAGCGTAGTAGAACTAATTTTGGTGCAGCCACGTAGAATCAAGGTACTAATCTTTTTATTGTTATATCCATCCTGCAGGCAAAGAAATAAAATAGCTCAGTAAGAAGTTAAGTTTCTTTCTTATTTAGAATACTCAAACGCCCATACACATCCCCACCCATAAAACCCCAGGAATCACAGAAATACTGTGTGTACGCGTATGGTGCATACACGGAAAACAATCACAACAAGGAACTTGTTTGTATGAACACAAGATTACCATTATATTCCACAGGCTGGCATCATTGCAGTTTGAGGCAATAGACGAGAAGTCGACTTGTCTAGAGACTTGTTTGTAATACTTTAGGACATATCTCCAGTGTTTACAAGTCGAAGCAACAATAGCAAAAGATTTTAAATCTGCTCTAAGGAAATGAAAGATTCGTGCCAGAACTCGGTCTCCCAAATCAGCCCAGATTCCATTTTGATATTCAGCTTCAGCTTCACTAAAATTACCATCACCACATATGTCATCAAAAGACCATTCATCCTTCAATGGAGCCGAGACATCCTCCATCTCATACTCATCCTCGCTACCATCAATCCGCAGTCTCTTACTAGCACGCATTTGATCTGCAAGCACCACATGACAATATCAGGTCAAAACTCTACCTAAATTTCAACAAAATGGAATTTTAAATGTTTTCCAGTAATTGCCAGGTGGGACTAGAGGGGAAAAACGAGAGAATGAATGATATAGGATGCACAATTTCACATGGTAAGCACAATTACCCTCAAGACATCACCACCACTGACATGTCGCCTACCTTAAGTTAGAACAATTCTGCAGATTTTGGAAAGGGATACACTTTGTTTCACTGATCCAGATTTCAACATACAAAATTAACTCTTAGCACAGTTCACTGTCTTGAAATGAGGTGGCCTCCAAAGCTTTACAGAGTCCTCCTTCTAAGAATTTTCAGCTTAAAGTCTTTATCTCATTTCCATCTCATAGGTTCAAATTACACATATTTTAACCAAACAAACATGATACTTGCACAAGAAACCCATACAAAACCCAACTAATATCATCAGAATACACACCCCTAGCAGAAGAGGAACTTAGTCCTGTGAAGATGGAATAGTGCATCTTTGAGCAGTTAGAAACTACAGAGACAGCATATAAATTAACCTATTGTGCAAAGAAAATAGTCAATGGACCGTGATGCATTGGCATATTGTCATGAACAGATATTATGTGGCAACTTTGAAGAAGGTGAAACTTCTCAACAGATTGCACAAACATCCAGAGTGAATTGGTGACACCAAGAAAATATAAGACTAAAAAGTATGAGCTGGATAGATCGTGGTGCTTGATCACTTCAAGCTAGCATATTGTATCCAAGAAGAATAGATTCGTGATATTGTTTACAGCTATATGTTTAAGTACTCTCTTTTTCTTTGCAGGAAGTATCAAATGGCAGACCAAATTGAGAAGACAGCAGTCTGCAATATACTTTGTAAAAGCTTGTTGGATATAGTCAGGTAGATATTAAGGTGGGAACTAATTCTGCAGTTATAGAGAGGAGACTAAAAACATGGCTTGCCCACTACAATTCCACACAACTAGAAACTAATCATTCATACCTGATCAAATTCAATTTTTTAAACAAATTATCAGAACTCTAGGAGGGTATGATTTTTGACTAACTAATAAGTCACAGCAAAACACGCCATGGAAAGAAAAAAAAAAATTACCATACCAGATTTGAGAGCAGAGGGGTATACATGTCGTTCAGTCTCTTTCTTTGGCTGTCTTGCATTGATCCATGGATCTAAGACTTCATTTATTGCTGCAGTAAACTCCCGGCTCTTGTAGGATTTCATCACTAACTCATGGAGCTTTCCCTGAGTATACCCAATGAACTGTGGATGCATGCTGTGAAACATACTGGAAGCCCAGCTACATCTACCAAGTATAGCATCACTTGTTTCCAATCCAGAAGCTCCAGCAGTATCATTCAAGGCACCATTTACTCCTAGAGCTTTAGTGGGACCAGTAGCTTCTCTAGGAGAGGAAATTGGAACCCAAATCTTATCCACTTTCCTGAAAGCACTGCTATGCTTCTGTATTACACCTTGATCAGCCAAGACTTGCAGCTCTGAAAACGATAAAGGTCCTCGTTCATGCCCAGCACCATCAAAGTAGTACCACTCACCAAAATTCAGCTGAAGCTCATCTGCAGTGAAGATACGGTCTTTAGGAACACTTAAGGATGTGGAACTCTTCCATGAACAATGTGAGCCCTGTTCATGTGTGTTTTTCACTCTAGAAAGACCTTCTGACGATGACCTCTTTGTTTCACTAGTTACTGGGTAGTTTCTTGAGGACTTTGAAGAGAATCTGTCTTTAACCCTAGCTTTGCCACGAGGGTCAGAGAGAAGTGTATCATGGTCGTTCACTACACAAGCATTTATTCTGACCACAGGAAGCATCATTCCTCGAAATCCTCGTGCAATGTTAGTTTTACTTTGAGGTGTTCTGTTCACACTGCTATTATCATTCCATTCATCAGGAGAGGTAAAAGCCCAAGGTGGAAGATCAAGCCTTCTACTTTGCGAAGGATAATACAACTCATCTTTTCGCTGCCAACGAGGATCCTCATAGCCAGATTTTGGCATCTGGCACAGAGGATAGTTATCATTGAGAACAAGCTTTTTCCTCCAAGTTTTATCTTGAGAAGCTTCATCGATCCTCTTCCAGTCCCCACCCTTGCAAGACCAATGGCCAGAAAAGCATCCACCACTCTCACAAGCAAAAGCACCATCCTTCTCTGCTGCTATCATCAAAGATGCTCTCAACTCCACACTTTCTCTGGAAGCAGACTCAGAATTGAGCATAACCTCACTAGATCTTTGATCATTGTAATCACCCAGGTGAAGTTGATGCCAAGTGAAACCTGTGCATGATCCAAAATCAAATTCAGTATAACAGATTGAAAATGCCCCCAGTATACAGCTTGCCCACCTCCTCCCTTTCACTAAACAAAGCTACAAGACAAAATGTTGCAGTGACATAAATCCCAAGGCAGTTACATTAGCTTAGTACTTAAATAGATAAAATTGACTAATAGCTTAAAATATTAAAAAAAAAAAAGATGAAAATCAAAACGAGTATTTCAGCACATGCAAAATAGCACAAAGCTTGCACAGGCAATTAAAAGGCAATAAATGTATTGGGAAATCTTATGTGATAAGAGTTACTTAAAACCATGTTTCTTTTCCTTTTTGACTTTAAAGAGCAAACATAAATATAGTAATAATAATAATAATAAAAGATAATTTTGCAAAAATAATAATAAGAGTAAAATGAAAATTGAACACCAGATCAAAGCAAATTACATAATTACCAAGAATAACAAAGCAAACACCTCATCCATCAGAACATTTATAAACATACTTTTGTATAAGACTACATGGATCAACACTGCTAAGCTTCCAACCAATAAAAGATTACTATTAACTACAAAAGGAATTAACCCAGAAATATATGATAGATACAAACAACAAAAATACCTTTACCTAAAAAAAAAAGAAAAAAAAAAGATATTACCTTCAATTTTTCCCCATCTCTCCCACTCCCCATCCCCAGATGTCATCTGAAGCACTTCTGCAAGGTGCAAGAAATTTGTGACTCAAATTCAAATATGATATCACCAGAACAAAATTGAAAATTTAAATTAAAAATAAGCAAAATAATCAAGATCTAAAAAGAAGAGAATTTGTTTACCTCCAACCATCTCAAGTTCCCTGCCAGGAATAACTGTAAAACCATCTAAAAATGCACCAACCCTTTCATCAATATGAAGGTCTTCCAGAGGCTCTACAGACGCCAGATTGTCCCCAGAGGATATTGGATCTAAGGAAGGGGGTGGCTTTTCCTGGCCAACCTGACTACTAATTTCAGACAAATCTCCATTATCGACCAGTGTATTACCTGGAGCTTCAGGAGGGCTGACCAGCTGTGTGATAGTATCCGAAACAATTGAATGGAAATTAGAAGTCACTAATGGAGAGGCTGCCTTTTCAACAGTTACCCATCTATCACTATCCAGATGCTTGATCAAGTGATCTGACACAAGAAAACCTTCTTCCACTAATTTCTTTAAGTCAGATAATCTGGAAGGGCCCTGCTCCACTCCCAGGTGATCAAGATAAAACCATTTCCCAGTGGCTGCATCATCCACCACAGGTTCATGTGGTGGCGTATTGCATATGTCCATATCTTCTTCCATTGAGACCAGCTCCTCAGCACATCCATTTTCCTGAGGAACTTCCTTACCCGTCACTTCAGGAACTTGAGAATGTTCTTCCTTGTTTGAGGGCGGAACTACATTTCTAACCTTGGAAACATCAACAATATCCATGTGACTTCTATCCTCAGATTCTTTAACTGACATCCGCAAATCTCTTCCAATTGGAGCCTTCTGGTTGGGAGGTTTCTCATCTGCCCCTCTATTTCCACCATTACTCTTTTTGCTTGCCCCATTCTTTCGATTGGGTTCACGGGGCTTCCCATGATCAGGAGGAGACCGTTCCAAAAAACTTGGGCTTCGACCCCTCAGATACCGAGCTTGATTTTGTGGAGACCACTCTGAATAACTCGGGCTGCGCTTCCTACGATCATAGTGGTGACTTCTATCATATGGTGACCTACTGTGATCATACTGGCGGCTCCGATCGTATGGGGACCTGCTGTGATCATATGGAGACCTTTCACGATGGGCCGGGCTCCAATCACGATGATCATGGTAACGGGCCCGCTCATGTGGGGACCTCTCAAAGTGATGTGGACTGCTGTTATACTTGTCATAGCCTGCTCTTGAAGATTCGTAATGCCTAGAAGAGTACCTATCAGAGAGAACATTCCGGGATGAAGAAGAAGAATTTCTATATTGCCTGTCCACAGACCTGCGTGAATGGTGCTCTGATGAGTACATTGACCGAGTGCCATTATCAGAAAGCTTTCGGCTTCTAGTACTTGTGTAGTCATCAGAGTCACCACGATGTTTCCTGTCACTGCTGTCAATATCAGCACCTTGGCGCTTTAGCCTGTTACCTGAAGAGTATTCTCTAGCATAACTCTTGCCATTGCTGAGTTCATAACCATCTTCGTCCACAACTTTTGAGCTGATCCTTGGAGTCCTGTCAAAAATACCATCTTCATATCTAGAACCCCTCTTTGTAAGCTGATTCGCACTTCTACTGAGCTCCTTCTCATTCAAATACTTCCCAGAAGAAGGCAGAGGTGGAGGCGTCCACTCACGCTCACCTTTCCATCCTTTGTCTTTGGCATAATCATACCTTCTTGTTCTCGAGTAGCTGTAATCATCCTTCATTACCACCTCACTTTTGCGCCACCTATCTGGTACAAACTCCCCTTTTTCCAATTCTTCTTTCGATGAAGTCCTCCACGACCCAGATGATGGTTCATTCTTTTCTTCCAGTTTTCGCCATCTCCCACCTAAAAACTCCCCCTTCTCCACCTCCCCACTTTTTTTCCACTTATCAACAACACTTTCGCCCTTTTCAATCTCACTCCTGATCTCATGCTTCCTAGTTGTTGGCCTTTCCACAATCACCTTGCCATTCTCAATTGGCAAAGTACCCAATTCACCCTCCTCCACTTCATCCTTATTATTAACCTCACTATTAACAACATTACTACTATTGTTACCATTAATATTACTATTGCAACTATTACTAACCACAACTTCTTTCTCACTATTCACACTACTCTTGGGACCCAATTCTCGTTTTCTCTTAATCACTTTTTTCACCTTCTTCATAGTCTTCCCGTTCACTTTCACAACAGTTGTTGTAGAAGATGAACTAAGCTTGCTCTTACTACTGGTGCTGGTAGTGGTGCCGCTGGTGCTGTTACCATTACTTTTGCCTCCGCAAATAGGAAACCGCTCCATAATATGTGGCTGCGAAGGCACGCATGCAACACCGCCATCGCCCATGGAATGCCAGAATCCCTACCCGAAATCCCCGGAATCACCTTTCAGAAAATGGACCCTAATTCTCCACTTCTCCTGGGCTTTCCTTGCTCATACTTCTCTTCCACTACGGCAAAAAAAAGCCTCCAACCGGCCTCCGAGCAATCAAAACCCTAGAATTTCCATAAACAGCAATAAAACCACATAAAAATCCAAGAATTAATACGAAACTGCATCAAACGTTTCGGAAATTCAATTTAACTCCAAAAATGTAGGGTCTTGGGATTGGAAAAGAAAATATAAATAGCAATTCAATCTTGGTTTCCTTCAAAATTAGAAAACCTAGGGTTTTGAAATCTGCAGACTTACTTGGAGAGCTGAGTTGAGACGCACGGAGGGATCGACTGTGGAGTTGAGATGAGTTGAGACGAGTTGAATCGCCGGTGAGTTCAGATAACCGAGTCGAAATGAACCAGGTCGAGAGAGAATGGAAGAATAGAGGGCGAGGCGAAGAGAGCCTTTGACGAGGAAGGAAGGAAAGATCGATTTGTTTTTTATTTTCTTTAAACTTTTTTGACAGAGACGAAAAATAAGAATAGCTGAAGACGAATCTCTCTCTCTCCTCTCTGTAGATTAAATCCGCTTTTTTTTTTTTTACTATTTTCCTTTTTCGGCTGGGATATTATTTTCTATTTTTGTTTTGTTAAAGCAAAAGGGCATAACCGTAAATCCATAATTGATCAGTGCCAAGCAAATGGATCGCCCCATAAGAACAGTATCCTAATGACAACTAGAGATGACAATGAAGACGAATAGAGGGAGTAACAGGACGAGAATGGAAGAGGAGGAGATGGGGCGGGCCACAGAGAGGCGAGGATACTCTCGGCCCATCCCCTGTATAAATTAAATATAATTTAAATATCCTAATAATTATAAGTTCAAGATTTAGCTTTGTTATACTCCCTCCCTTTTTTTATAACTGACGTTTAAGGTTTTGCACACTAATTAAAAAAAGTTTTTCAATGCTTAAATCTGTACACTACTTTCCTTTTGTACCCTCATTAATTGTCCAATTCACCCATGTTTTCTCTCACTATAGTACTAAATGGTGCTGTTTTACTAGGCCAAAAGCAATGCATGGGAGTGTATTAATACCAGAGAGATAAAAGGGTAAAATTGTGAAAAAGTAATTAATGCTATATGGGGATAATAAAATGACAGATAAAAGTACACTAGAGCAAATTTCTTAAACGTCAGTTATAAAAAAAGGGAGGGAGTAATTCATTGGATTTGAAAGGATCGGGGATTATTCATTCAACCTTGCCTAGTAACAAATACAATTTTTTATTTTACTAGTCAACCGTTGCTATTCTTATGTGATAAGGGTTTTGTATATGTATATGTGTGTGTATGTATGTCTATGTATATATATATTTTCCGCTTCTCATCTGTTTGGTTTTTAGCCCTTTTATAGAAGCTACTCTATTGGCTTGTCCATTGGTTAAAGGACAGTTGATGTTCATTGGTTAAAGTATGGCTGGTTGGAGATGATGGTGTTACTTCAGTTAGGTCAATTGGTAATGTATGCCTTCGAAAACTTGAAGTAGCGGTAGCATTTTCTCGTTGTGTACTAGTGTTTTGACGAATTATATATTGGTTGCTGTCGAGTATATAGACCAACTCACAAGAATAGTATCTTAATGGTAACCGTCCTTCACAGTTGGTGGTTAGAACCGATAACAAATTTGAAAAGTGTAATCAAATTTCTGAATATGAATCTGTGGTCATGCATTTGAACAGTATTTAAAGTTTACAAAGTTATGGACAATGCTTACAAGTTTTGTGATTTCTAATAAATGAAATACGTTATATGTTTCCTATGTGTTACTATGGTTGACAATTGTTCCAGTCTCAAAGCAAACCATCACAAAGCCTTCCATGGTGCTAGCAACACCAAGTCATTGACCCTTATGACTTTTGAAGTTTCTTTTTTAAGTGCCTTCCAAGGAATGATGCCCTTGTTGGCATAGATTAGTGTGTATTTATAAAGGTTGAGATAACAAACATCTTTTTAAAAAATTTTATAACACTTTTTATAATGTGATATATTTAAAATAAAATTAGTGATCGAAAAGATAAAAAAAAGTTTAGAAAACGAGTCTATAATGTAAGTAATTTTTCACGTGTTTCCAAATAATGAGATATCCAGATGCACATATTCATCTTTTTTCTATCCTTCTGATTCTATTTTTTTTTTCTTTTTCATATTTCACTTTTATAACTGAAGGAAAATTTTCTTTTCCATATTTAAGGTTTCATATATACAAGGTTAAGAATGCAGTGATAAGGCTTTAGTTTAGGTTAAGGTTCTAGAAATTAGAGATTCTAGATTCTAATCTCTCTATTCCATCATCGCTTCTTTTAATCCTACCCCTTCTTTGATAAAGGAAAAAAAAAAAAAAAAAAAGAGGCTGAGAATGTAGATTCAAGACATTGGAGGTCATTTTCCGATTTGAGGACCAACTTTAGCAAAGGGTATTTTATTTTAGGGTTAATTACAAAAGCTCCCCTTAAGGTTTAACTAATTTTATATTTGACCCTCTAATATTGTTTTTTCTTACTTTATCTCTAAAACTGTTAGTCAACTGTAACACTGTGTAATGAAAAATATCAAAAAGACATCTATACCCCTATGGGTTAACTCCAATAAATCCCCTTAAGTTATATTGCCTTTTTGCACTATATCCTCTAGTATTATTTTCTCTTAATTTGTTTGTTTGTCCCTAAAACTACTCAAGACAGATAATATTTAAATTATCAGTATCCCTAACATAATAATAAAAATTATTGTATATTTATGGATATAGATCTTGTTAAATTTTATCTCTATAATTATATATTTTTGGATAGAGGAAAATATTTCGCTCATTTTATATGATAAGGGGAAAATAAAAATTATTAGTGAGAAAATAAACTACAAAAGTATTATTAAAATGGTCTATAGATTGGGTTTGTTTAGATTGAAAGTTACTTGAAAATTTTTAAATTAATACCATAATAATTTTTACTATTTGATGTTTGTGAAATATAAAAGTGGTTAAAAAATAAAAAGATGATTGAGAAACATGCTTATGATGAAACAAAAAAAAAATAGAAAAATTTAGCAATCCAAACAAATTTTAATAGCATCTAACTATGCTATACTAAGAAATGACCATAGAAACTTTAAACCTAAAACAACCATATTTCTCTCTTTTTAAAGTATTACCAACAAAGAAAAAAACTGTATACTTACTCCCATATAAAGAAAATATCTAGCTATTAAACAAAAAATGCAACCATATGCACATTACAAAGAGAAACTAACAATATTCAAGTATTTTTAGACTTTTAATAATAATTTCATATATTAATTTTTGTTATTTTTTCCCGTTACTACTTGAAATTAGCAAGATATTTCTCTCAGTCTTGAAAAGTATAATTATAGGATGAAATTTAATTAGGACCGTATCTATAAATATATTACTTTTTCATTACTATGTTAGGAATATTGATTTTTTTAGACATTATTTATCTCGGGTGTTATAAAATATTGGAGTTTAACTAATGATTTTAGTGATAAACAGACAAATTGGGAAAAAATGGTATTGAGGGGATAAAGTGTAAAATTAGTTGGTGGAATTACTGCATTTAACTATTAAGAATATAAATATGTTTTTGGCTTTACCGTCTCACAATGTTAGAGTCAACTAACGATTTAGATTATGAAGTGAGAAAAAAAAAGTAAGGGAGCAAAGTGTAAAAATAGATATACTTTAGAGGGCATTTTTGTAATTAATCAAGGAGTACTTTATTTTACTACTTCTGGATTTTTGGTTCTTTTGTATTATATTCTATTTATATTGGTTAGGTAGTATGTTCTACTTACGTGGATAAGCAAAACTGTTGGATACTAATGGTAGTACTACTTAGTATTTTAAAGGAATATTAATATTTCCCCAATTACCCCAATTACTAATATTTCTAATATTTCCCCAATTACCTTTAATAACTCACTAGTGCTGTTGATTGATACATGTGCTGTTTGAATTAAGAAACAAATTTGAGTCTTGTAGTTAATCAATACCTTTTTTTTTCCTTTCTTAAATTGACTGTTCAATAATTGCCTTGCTATCATCATCATCATCTTTGGCAAAACAAAAATTGGGGTTTGATGGTTCATAATTCATACTGATTGCCAGTTGGGTTGTCAAGAAATGGATTGCACTTGGTGTAATACTCAATTATGCTTATCATTGACCAATTTAGTAGTAAAGCAAAAAAATAATCAATCTATTCAGTAGTTAATTAAGTATGATGCTAGTAATTATTACAAGTCAGATTCTACGAGGTATTAAGCTAATAAACCAAATGTAAATTACTCTCCGAGCCACACTGGCAAAAGATGGTCTACTGCCACAGTGATTATTTACATATGGACATCTAATCTTAAGAAGGCTATTCTTGTCAATTAACAAGTAAGGGTACTTTCTCTGCATTTTTGGATGAAAACAAATTGGGTAGGGAGAATTTGGTAAAGTGGGGTGCTTTGTTTTGGCGCTCAAACTTTTAGGCCCAAAATATTCTAATTGGAGGGAGTTCCAAAGTTTCATGAAGATCTGGAATTTGGACATTGGAGTTTGGACTTTGAAATAGAATCTGAATCTCCAGACAAAGATGATAAGAGTGGCATTAGCCTATTTTTTGGGAAATTTTTGTGGCTTGGGTTGGACTTGTGTTTACATTTGGAACGGAACCAAGGATAACAACAATGCTAAAAGTCAACGGGGATTATACTACTACGTCTGTTTCTTTTACCCGTTCTTGTAGACTAGTGGAGTACAGCCCCTATCAAGTTATGATATTCTCTCTGTCATAGAATAAATTGTTTTGCCTTTGTCCTAAACATGAAAAGGTAAATAGATCATTTTACTACTCTAATAAAACATTTTTTTTGTTCGAATCTCAAATGTACATTTACATTCCCATTTGGATTGTGTATTGAACGAGATGATTGTGTAGTGTTCCTGCCCTGAGCGACAAAAAAAGAATTGGGTAGGGAGATGATAGAGGGGCAAAAACAGTTTATTGTTCGAATTTCAAATATACATGCCTGCCTGAATTGCTATTTTTAAGAGTTTTTTTTTGTAAAAAATATATATTGTAACGATTTAATATATATGATTAAAACTGTTTGGAGTTGTCTTGGAAAAATAAGAGTAGGTCCATTTTGACAAGAAAATAATCAAATCTTCCTAAAATAAGCCTTAATGATGTAGAGTCTTGTCATAGAAAAATCTGAACTTAACATTTGTATGCATCGGTAGGAATATCCTCAATTTTGGATGGCTAGCTTTTCTCAATGCATCAAGCAGTTCCTTTCTTTATGCCTTTTTTTCCCTTGGGAATGTTTAAATTTGTTATTTGTTTCATTTATACAATCATTATTGTTCTACAGAAATATATCTTCACAATGCAATTATTCCAATCACAATTGCCACTATCAACAAAACAAAATACTAGTGCTAATGAACACCGTACTAGAAATGATTTTAAACTTAGGATAAAAGTTAGATAAAATTCCAAACTATTACTGCTGAAAAGAAAATGCAAAGGATTGTATGAGACAACAGATCAATCTAATTCTTAAAAATTAGAAATTTAATTTTCTAGTTATTATAAAATAAATTATGAATCTCAACAAAGCACTAAATAATACCAAGTTCCCATTTAAGGAGGGTGCGTTTGATAAAATTAAAGTCTGAAATCTGAAATTTGAATTCATTAAGTTATTAAATTGTTAAGTATTAAATATAATACATTTGAGTGCATATCACATTTAGTGATAAGCGAATAGCTTATCACTTAATTTTCACTTATCACTTAATTTTGAGAACAAATTTTACCTAGAAAATTCAGTGTCACTTAATTAATTCAAATGTTCAATTTTTTGTTATTAAACGATCTAAATATGTTAAGATTTGAATCCATTAAATTTAAGTGTTGGAACGGAAAATCAAACACAAGCCTATATTACATCCTGTCAGTTGGTGCATTCTGTTCTTGTTCCATGTCTGGCCCAAAAAACCAGATGTGGTAGATCCATAGCTGTACAGCCCAAATTTTCAATTGGGCTCGATTGGAAACATCCCCAGCTTTTAGACATTGGGCAAGTGCAGGGAACCGGAACTCAAGCGTTAATATATGAAGCCATAAAATTGAGTTAATTTTATCATAGCTGACCTCTATCAGAGAAATACTGAGATTAATCAAAATATTTAAGCCTGAAAATTTTGTTTAGGTTGAATTATTGCCTCAAAATTCTTTAATTCATACCCTAGGAGTGTGCATCAATTTAGAAAATTTTGACAACTAGTCCATATAAAAATAAAAAATTACTGACACAGACTGATATTTAACAGTTCGCATAAATAAGAATTTTTTTTAAATTTTTTCCCTATAATATTTTCCATCAATTCTTTATCTTTTTAGATCCTTTACTTCAATTATTCTCTAAATTCTATAAAGAAAAAATTTTAAATTGAACCTTTAAGTAAATTTCTAAATAACTAAAATAGGCATATTGACCAATCATGATGATGAGTAGTCTTCTTTGAATGTATAACACTACACTTAGTCGAATATTTTACTTTTGATATAATCAGTAACTGTCAAAGCTCATGCATGTATGTACGAAAAGAGTCAAATGAAATCCTTAAAACTTTTTGCATTCGAAACATATATTACACTCTCAATTATTAGACATCAAATCTAAGATAATTTCCATGATGAACACCAGAAATTCAATATAAACGCTTATTCTGTCTTTTTATAGGCCACATAAGATTCAACATAATCATCAGGACAAAAAGGAAAAAATGAAAGGATAGAAACAAATGAAGGGACTTGTAGATCTTGGCATATTCATAACTGATTGGATTTCATTCAATATGAAAAAAAAAAAATCAAAAAAAAAAAGAAAACCTAATCAGGTGCAATATTACTTTTATTTAACACCACACTCAAGTTTTAACCAATACCAAAAAAAAAAAAAGAGTGGAGAAACAAATTCTTCTGAAAATTAGAATGGCACCCAGGGGAATGCTGGGATGGTCCATGAGTCGTGGGATTTCCTGAAATATCACGGCAATCAATATAATAATAGCCCTTTAGTTCAAATGTAATTCAGGATAGACCATCAATTCCTTTTTACTTAATTGTTAAAACAATGAAAATTAGTTGAAAAAGTATGAAATCTATCAGTTGTTAGACCAGTATGGATATTATTCAATCGGAATGAAAATGTCCCTTTCATTTCTAACTTAGTCACTTATTGCTTGAACTTCAAATTAATTAACTCTTTGCTAGAATGAAAGTTATTCGACATTCAACCCGTAGTCATAGCATATTCATTCCGGTTCCAATTCTGATTCCACAATTTGCACAAAACACCTGCGACTTTGTTTGGAATGCATTTTTCTGGACTTTTGTAGAAAAATTACTGAAGCAATTTGATATATGTGAGGTAAAAAGATGATTGGAAAATGTGACCATAAAAAACAAAGAAAAATTGCAATCCAAACACAAGTTTAGTAACTATTTTTTCCATTTACCAAAGAAAACTAGAACTTGTGTTTGGGGTTGGAGTTTCATGTGTTTTTTTTTTTTGGGAAATTTTCAACTAAATAAAAAAAGTATCAAAATCTAAGGGATAGTAAGTGTGATTATGTGAAGAAAAAAGTAAATCATGTGTAAATTAAGTGTTTAAATTTAAAAAAAAAAAGAAAACAAAAAGGAATACTTGTGACAAATTAAATGGTACCAAAACCCAACTTTTTTAGTTCATACGTCATTAACCATGCAAAATGAAGTCTCTAATTCGACTCTTAAGGCTTTTCCTTCCTGTTTTCCCCGGCAAGGTTTCAAGTCTACGACGAATCCGAAAAAAAAAAAAAAAAAAGAAGAGTAATCAAGACAACATACCGATAAACTTGTTCATGGTGTGTTAATTTAACCTTGCCACATGATCTAGCTTTGACTATTTTCGGAAATTCATTACCACACCTCCTTCCCACCTCATAAACCGCCTGACTATCCTCACCGATCACTTGCAGAGCTGGCTTCCAGTGCCTCGAGGAAGTGCTAGTAGACTTTACTTCTCTAGACCCTGCTTGGCTTTGTCCTATGGAGTCTATGGGGGAAGTCTCCGCCGTGGATGTTGCGGCGGAGCCACCACAAGTGGAACCCAGTATTAAGAAAAACTTCATCATGAACTAACGTACGTAGGATTGCTGGAGCTTTTCTTATGGAAACTTGCCAGAGAGTTGCCACTCCGAGAAGAACCTCGTACTTGTGGTAAAGTTTATATAACAGAAATTTTCATTTCTGACGTAGCACTAAATTTTGCAAGTGGGCTTCTATAATTGTCAGAAATAAAGTTTTTTTTTTGTTAAGGAAACAAAATTAGCTTGGTTTGATTATTTACTTATGGTCTTTTACTGTTTGTTTTTAACTTATATAATAAACCAAGTTCCAATCTTGTTACATATTTTTGGTTCAATGGACTTAGTATTTACTATCTAGGGTTTGATAAAATTGGTAAAAAGCAAAATCAGAACCATTGGTTTACCTATGCATTACAATAATATTAGGTTTAAACCATCTCAAATCAGAAATTAGTTACTGATGATTACAGTTAGGTGAAAACGAAATTAAAATATGAACAGAGAGTCTAACGTTGAATTTATGCCATAAACAAGCTTTATCAACACGGTGTCACATCTTAATTGGGATACCATTTTATGTCAGTTTCGTAGAGAATAGTAAAATCCAATTACGCAGCCAACAGTGATCAACGTGATCCATAATGTAGTCATGAAATTAGTTTAATTCCATGTGGATTGTAAAGTGGCTGATGAATTATTCAGGAATTTTTTTTTGTAATTAGCTAATTAATGACCTCAAGGCCATATTTGATTGTAACATCTAGGTGTAAAAGCCAACTCAATAGCAAGATGGAAAATTACACGCATAAGAATCCCAGTCATTCGTTCAATCCAACTCTATCTTTTTTACTTTTTTTATTCAAAAGAATTCAAATCAAGTTTTTTTTGTTTATATGTGTAGATATATTGTGTGTATATCATGGTTTAAAAGTTGATAACAAGCATACATTACTAACAACAAGGCAATTGGAGTTATTTGATTGGTAGAGGTGCCAAAATGGGTAATTCTAACGGGTTTGGACGGATTATAATTAGATAATGAGTATAATTGGATTAACCATTTATATCATTTAATAAATGGGTCAAAATAGGACAACCTATTTATACCTATTTAATAATGAGTGTGAATATACCCAATTATTCATGTAGGACTTGTTTGAAAATTTACTCTTTTGTTTTTGCATATTGTTTGATAAGGAATAATGATATTTTATTATTATTGGAATGCTAGAAAATTCAAAATTGTTCTCTTTACACCCATAAAATTGAGTTTAAATATGTAATTATTTTTAAATAGGTATAAATGGGTGATGCGAATTAAACCACTATCGAGTATCCATCAGTTAAACGGGTTTAATTAGATCATTTATTTAGATCCATCTAAACTTCATTGCACATTCAAGTTCACTTATCGTGGATGAGTTAGGACGATCAACATAATTGTGTTGTGATTAAAAGATACAATTCAACACTAGTATTTGTTGGTGAAACATACTAGGACTAAAAATACCCTAAATTTTAATCCTTGAATTTGTCCCAATGTGAATCTTCTTAAATAGTTGCATCCCCCTTCACAACCCTTTGTAACTCGTTGTATTATATGGATTTGATTTCTAATGGACATAAGAGATATTGACAAAATTGTTGCATTGTACTTCGGGCTTGTTCTTGTTCGTTATATATTTTCCAAAAATTGATTGTAGACAATCATTAGAGTCGCTTAAAGCTACAACTTGATAAAATTTGAATTTTAAAATTTTCTTGTTCACTAAAAAGTCTAATATCTAGATGCAAAAGTGAACAAGAACATAAAATAAAAAATAATTATCCAAAAATCAGATTCTATAATCTAGTTAAACGATCAACCAAAAACAAGTCCCTCATCTACTAGGCTTTATTAGATGACTGGGGTAAACTTGCTTTTTTGGGTAGGTAAAATTTTATTAGTGCCCAAGAAAAATACAAAATACAAGGGGCATACCCCAGCCACAAACCGACCAACAAAGTCACAAATTTCAACTAAACATCCAACACCAACAAGATTAAACATCCTATGCAGTAAACAGTCTCACTCATATAACATTTATGATACTCCACTGTTAACAAATCATTTGGAGAAAATAAGTTTTAAGAGACTACAATTCCTTTGCAATTGCCTATTTGAGTTTGTTCTCTTCACGTCCCGTAGGAAAAACAATTTACATCTTGTCAATTACTTGGGTAAACTTGTTATTACCGTCGTATTAGTTACCCCACTTTAAAATCTCAAATTCTGATTATTGATTTGCAAACTTGACATAATCATCACAATGACATCTCTTTTTCTTCGGTACAATGGAGGGCCAAAGGTCCATTACCTAGAAACTAAGCGGGGATTGAAACCTCGTATGCATATTTGAGTAAGTGGTATGGCAAGAGTTTATTTGGAATCTCTTCTTAAATTAAGGGTGCGTTTGATAAAACTGAAATTTGATATGTGAAAAATGAAATCTGAATTCATTAAATTATTGAATTATTAAATATTAAATTTAATATATTTGAGTGCATATCACATTTAGTGATAAGTGAATAGCTAACACCTAATTTTGGGAGTAAGTTTTGCCTAGAAAATTCAATGCCACTTAATTAATTCAAATGTTCAATTTCTGATTATCAAACGGTCTGAATATATTAAGATCTGATTTTATTAATTTTAAGTGCTAAATTAGATTATTAAACAAGGCCTAAGTCTAATGTTATGAAACTAGTCTAGAGGACGCCAATGATGATATAGTTTTAGTTTTATGGAAAATGGAAGATTAACGGATACATTTTTACCAGAAAAAAAAAAGAAAGAAAAAGGAATTTGTTCCGACTAGGCGGCTAAATCCATCATTCTGTTCGCGTAGGCCTAGTGGAATCCGCCTGGTTCACAATGATAAATCAAATTGGGCTTGTTCTAACTTTCCTACCCCAAGGCCCAAACTCTCCGCCTCCCCTCGCCCAAACAAAAATAGAAAAAGATTTAAGTCCATTAACCAATTGATGATTTTATTATATCTGCTTTTCAAGGATTTCTTGACCCTTATATTTTACAAAAGAAATAATGCTCTAAATCTCCTAACTAAATTCAAAAAACTAATGTAATCATGCCCAAAGAAAGAAGGTATTGGGGGCTAGGGGTGTCAAGGGGTCGGAATTGAAAATTCCAGACCCGAACCCATTTGTATAAAGTAGATCAGGACCCAATCGGTTTTGGAACCGGATTCAACTGGTCCCGGGTCTAATCTGGGTCTATCCAAAAAGAAAAGGTTCAAAATTAGACATACCAAAATTAAATCCAAAACCAATCACAAATCCAATCTCCAAACTTAAACAAATCAAATTACAAAATTAAATCACAAAAAACTTGCAATAGGCAATCCAAAACTAATCACAAATCAATATATAAAGTCATTACTAAATTGTTAATTTGGTAAAAGAATGTATTTAGAAATATTTATATTTTATAATTATTAATATATTATTCGGGTCCGGATGGGATAGAATCGAAATCCTATATTCCGTATTCGACCCGTTTTTTTGTTAGACTAAACGGGTCCAGATCCAGATCTGGGTATCGGAATTACTTTTCAACCCAAACCCGAAAAAACTTATTGAATCCGAGTCAGGTCCGGATCCAAACTTGACCCGTTGACACCCTCTATCGGGGCGTCGTTGAGAGGAGGGACTGATTAGGTGATATGGAGAGAGGGAGTGTAAGTGAAATTTATCGGGTTGAAAAGCAATTTTTGTAATTCAAGCAAGTAAGTAGGCCTGGTCAACACAAAAAAGACCAAATGGACTAATGCTTTAGACTATCTACCTAAACGGGCTAACTGCTCCAATGAATAAATCAATCGACCATATTTGATCCGAAATTGGCGCTAGCATTTGCATTAATTTTATTTCACACGTCATTATTGTCACGCTCACATCAAATAATAATTAATTTTCCATTTGTTTAAAAAAAAAATGTTGAGGATGAGGCGTTCAATATTATTCTAAAGGTCTTATTAAGTGAACTACTAGGAGCTGTAATTTTCTTTGGTAAATGGATAGAGACAAATAATCCTTTTTTTTTTTCACGGTATGAGCAATGGCATTAATATTTTATACGTACCATTTTTTTCTTTTTAATAATGAAGCTATTCTTTGTCCCTAGTGGATTGATAGGAAGAAGGATAAAGAAATCATGCCATGTGGAAATTTCTTAAAGATGTTATGCTAATTGATTACATTTTGGTAAAACCTCAACGTCACTCTTGAATCAGCTACATAGATGACAATAATTATGATGTCTCCTGTTAGTTTTTTTTTTTGCTAGGTTACATGCTTCTATTGGATGCTATAATTTTTTGATGTCTATTTAATCTGTATGGCACACCACTAAGATATAGAAATATTCAAAATGCTTAATTGAAACTCCACTTGCTTAACCACTTAAGCCTTTGTGGTTTATTTAAGCAAAAGCCTTTGCTCTTTTTTAATGAACAGTTATTAAGTTACTTAAATTAATGATATTGGCTCTTCAATTAGTGTCATTGACACTCCCTCTTTCTGACTTTTTGGATTCTATACACAACAAAAAGAAGCAAAGTGGAAGCCCTGTAGAGCGCCACTCCTATAAAGTTTCGCCAAAATGAGGTAATAGGTTTTTAAATTTTAGGGATAATTTCAGAAACCTCCCCTGAGGTTTCTGACATTTACACTTACCTCCCCTGTGATTTGAACAATTACACTGACCTCCCCTGAGGTTACTAATCCTTTACAAATTCAATCCAAATGATTAAAATATTATTTTAGAGAGTGAAATTAGAATTTTGTACCTGATTTGTCCTTTGTGCCACATGTCCAATGAATGGCAAAGTATTACAAATTAATTAACAATTAATAAACTTTAACGAGCGTAGTTTATAGGCAAATACGTATTGTCTATTTAAAGTACCAGCTCTTTACATGAATTTTATTTTCAAACATTTACTTTATCACAAATATTTATTCTCAAATACAGATTTGTATTTACTCTCAAATATTTAATTTTTGTTAAATACAAAACCTACCAGTTTTTCTTCCGTAGAAATATTAATATAACATTTTTTCAATTTCAGTTACTAATATTTATGTATTTAACATAAATTAAATGATTCAGAATAAAATACTCATAAAAAGCTAATACTTTACTCATGTAATGGATGAAAGCCATAAAAAATTAACATTTTATAGGCCATTTCTTTTTTTTTAAATTTTAATTTATATTAAATAGATAACCTATCGATTTTCTTTTTACAAGAATATTATTGTAACACCTTTTAATTTTTAATTACAAATATTGATATATTTATTGTAAATTAAATATTTAAAAATAAAATACCTGTAAAGAGCCGGTACTTTAAATAAGTTATGCGTATTTGCCTATAAACTACACTCCTTACTTAAATCAATAAACTACACTCCTTAACTTAAATCAATAAACTATACTCCTTACTTTAAATAGTGTAGTTTATAGGCAAATACGTATATCCTATTTAAAGTATCGGCTCTTTACAGATATTTTATTTTCAAATATTTAATTTATGATAAATATATTAACATTTGTAATTAAAAATTAAAAAGTGTTAAAGTAATATTCTTGCAAAAAAAATCAGTAGGTTATCTATTTAATATAAATTAAATATTTTTTAAAAAATAAATGGCCTCATAAACTATTAATTTTTTATGACTTTCATCCATTACATGAGTAAAGTATTGGCTCTTTATAGATATTTTATCCTGAATCATTTAATTTATGTTAAATACATAAATATTTATAACTAAAATTGAAAAAATGTTATATTAATATTTCTGCGGAAGAAAAACTGGTAGGTTTTGTGTTTAACAAAAATTAAATATTTGAGAGTAAATACAAATCTGTATTTGAGAATAAATATTTGTGATAAAGTAAATGTTTGAAAGTAAAATACATGTAAAGAGCTGGTACTTTAAATAGGCAATACGTATTTGCCTATAAACTACGCTCGTTAAAGTTTATTAATTGTTAATTAATTTGTAATACTTTGCCATTCATTGGACATGTGGCACAAAGGACAAATCAGGTACAAAATTCTAATTTCACTCTCTAAAATAATATTTTAATCATTTGGACTGAATTTGTAAAGGATTAGTAACCTCAAGGGAGGTCAGTGTAATTGTTCAAACCACAGGGGAGGTAAGTGTAAATGTCAGAAACCTCAGGGGAGGTTTCTGAAATTATCCCTAAATTTTACCACATTAATTTCAACAGTGTATTATCAAATGTTTATTTTAAGCTCGTATTAGGATAACCTCAAATTAAGATTAAGATTGATGAATGCAGAAGATATATATCCTTCTCCTTCTCCAATAAAACTGCAAGAGATACTATAATATGAAACATCCACTTGTAATAAAATAGCCACTCGTGGGGTTGCTTGCAAGAGATCATTAAGGATGGCTAATTGTGATGACACTTGCCATTTAATCGAGGTTTGCAGTTCACCTAAGTGTCACGTCAAGAAAATGACGGTGGAATTGATTGTGATTTGGTATCCTAATACTTTTTTGGGTACATTTTCTCCTTAGTAGTATTCAATTCTAGTAGGTACAGCAGTAGTTCATTAATTTTTCTTTCAAGTAGGTATAGTAGGAAAGCAGTATTCCAAATTACATTTGATGATGCATTGTCAATCTTACCAAGGATTGACACAATTTATGAACTCGACCATTTTTTTATATATAAAACATCGTAAATTTGTACTAATGGTAGAAGTTACATCATAAAAAACACATAGATATTAAGGAATAGATCAAAAAAATGAGTATTACATCTAAAGAACAAATAAAAATTACACTATAAACTCCAAAAAATATTTCAAAAAATGAGATAAAATAATTATAGTCCCACGAATATTTGTGTATGTTCCAATCTCCAGGTTTGCTAATTAACTACTTCAAGTTCAAATATTATGGTGAGATTTGGTGAATAGATCCAAGAAATTTTAGATTTGATAATTAAAATCTGAAAAACTGAAATGTAATAAAAGAAAAATGAAAAAACTACCTAAATCTCTCACTAAGAGTTCCCATGAGAGAAAAAAAACTCTCACTTGAGTTGACGAGAGAAAAAATCCTTACCGGGCAATGTTAGAAGAAAAGAAACTCTCACTAAAATAAAAAATCTTAGAAGAGACTTTATTAAAAAAAAAAAAATTAGAAAGAAGGAATATCAGAATAATCTACTCTCTCTCCCATAAGAGAGTTGGAGAAAGTTTTGGTCAGAGAATTTTTTTAGAAAGAAAGAAGAGAGAATTAGGTTTTTTAATAGAGGAACTGGACCATGTTTAAGAACTAAACAATGGATAGAATTTTTTTTTGATAAAACACTATAATTTCATTAAAATCTGCACTAATGGTAAAAATTCCATCATCAAACATACACATAGATATTAAAAAATATACATAAATATTAAACAACAGATCTAAAGAATGGACACTATACTAAACATTTGAAAAATAGATAAAAATTACACTATAAAACTCCAAAAAATATTTTAAAAAATGATTTAAAATAATTGTAGCCCATGAATATCTGGGCATATTTTCAATCTCCAGATCTACTAATTAAATATTTCAGTCCAAATATTATAGTAAGATCTGTCGAATAGACCAATAGAATTTCAGATCTAATGATCAAAATCTAAGAAAACTTAGATTTAATTAAAGAAAAATAAAAAAACTACTTAAAACTCTCACTAGAAATCCTTATGAGAGAAGAAAATTCTTACTAGAAAAATCTAGAAAAGAAGAAAACTCTTACTAAATAACCTTAGGAGAGAAGAAACTCTCACTAGAAAACTCTAAAAGAGATTTTATTCAAACATATGAAAAGAAATTATAGAGAAGGCTCCTTCCATGAGGAAATATCAGAAAAATATAATCTCTCTCCCATGGGAGAGTTGAAGAAATTTTGGCTAGAGAGAAGGAGGAGAGAAGTAGTTTTCTCCTTTTTTGGGCTAGTTAAACAACGGACATATAATAAGTACGAAATTCTGAAAGGAAAAATAAGATAATGGCATGCAGAAGACTATTAAGAGAAAAAAATTAAATAAATTGAGGTACAAAAATGATCAACTGTAAGGAAGTAGCCATAAGAAAAGCGACTAGATATATGAAGATCAGAATTATGGTTGTTACAGCCGAGAAGGCTCAAATCTAGATCCATATACTTACATGGACTTAATAATTTAATTTTTTTAATTGAAGCTATCCATATCGCTTCTCAAGAAGGAAAAACCATTTGCCAAAAAGAAGAAGAAGAAGAAGAGAAACTAATCTATTCATTTATTAATGAGTTTTTATAATGTGATCTGAATTATGTGCAAGCTTCATGTTAACGGTTAATTCAAAGTGGTAATGAAGGAATTTGGAATTGAAACAAACCAGTACCAAACGTACCTAACATGGGACATCCTCTTATGAAATATAGGAAAAGTAAAGAGCCAATGATGATGCCATTTTCTTCTGATGTAAAAAAGCATTTTTTTTTCCCAAGTAATGTTGAAAAGCAAATAGCTAATGGTTTTCTGTACTCTGCAAGGACCAACAATTCAATTCAATCATCCGGTGAGCAAGTATTTGTTTTGTTAATTGTGGGTTGAGACGGGCAGTTCACTTTTCATACATTGTAGAGTAATACATAAAACAAAAGAATGTCAACATTACAAATCTAGCTTCATTTTGTTGTTTTCTCAGGAAAAAAAAAATCAGATTTTCCACTTATTAGTGAAAGAAAGGAAAATTGCAGAAATATAGTGACAATAACAGTTCATGTCAATTATAATAACTAACAGATTAATCTTTTCCTACACTATTCGTGCGTCGGAAACATCATCTTAATTAATTTGAAGATCAAATTTTGTATATGTGGCATGACTCTATTAGTGTGTACACTGTATGTGCATAAAAAAGATTTATCCATGACTAATTATCCTTATCTTCTTCTCTAATACATATAATTATCCTTATCTTCTTCTCTAATAACCATTTTTCTTCTTTTTGTTTATCCTTTTTTTCTTGGCCACAAATATTTTTTTTTTGGGTAGAAATTACCAAACTACTCGCCAACATAAAATGATGATGCATATACATTAGCAACTAGCAAAATTACAATTCATCCTTACAAAATCTGTATGCACTTGTTCAGATCCAGAACCATTGACAAAAAAAAAAAAAAAGAAGCCCAAACTAGCCAGAAATCAAAACGGCGACGGAGCGAAGGCTGGTATGGCCCACAAGGAGGATGATTTCCTGAAATTTCACAAATTATAGTGTCAGTAATTAGCCCATATCATCCCAAAAGTTATTTGAAGATGTATTTAAACAAGAAAAAAAAAACACTTGGAAATTATATACAAGAAAAAAAGAGGAATCAAGAAAACCAAGAAAATAAAATATTTACCAGTAATCTTCTCCATGATATGTTGGTTTAGCAGCTGCCTTACATCTAGAATTAGCTTTGACTTTAGCTGAAGATTTTTGATCATCAGATCCAACTCTTGATGTTCTTCCCTTATCAGAAACCAGTACACTATCTTCCGAGATCATATGAAGACTAGGCTTCCAATGCCTACCTGTGGACTTCACACTTTTCAGGCTACCTGCAGGGGCCATCACGGCTGCATGGCTTCTGTTTCCTCCCTGGCCTAGACCACCGCCGACCACCTCCTCCTGCTTCCGTGAAGTCAAGGCTGAAGGGGTGGTTTCCGCCGCCGGTGTAACGGGGGTGACACCACAGCAAGACCCCAGTTCGGATAAGAATCTCATGATGAATGTATGGTAATGAATGACCTGTCACAACTGCTTTCTTGAAAACTTGAAATAGTATTAGGAGAATGAAGGATTGGTGATGAAGATGGGAAGAATAAGATGAGAGGAGTATTTAAAGAGTGGGATTATTAAGGAACATAATTAGCGTGGGACTACAGGGCGGATTTTTTTATGGTAGCTTGCAAAAATGTAGGTAATGTTGACAGCAATGGTACATGGGGTTTTATACAGGAATAGGAAGGTACGCTGGATAGGGCTAGAAGGATGTCTGTCAATTTCTTACGTGGAATTGAATTTTATTGCCTTTTCTTGTTTTTTGGAAAGAGTTTTTCCACTTTTGGAAAATTTATATGCTTTTTTTCTTCAAGCTAAGTTTTAAAACTAAAAGGAGGAAAGCTCACCAAAAATAATTTAAAAAAAGGGAAAGGAAGTTATGGGCATTTGGTAGTTGCCTGTTTTCTTCTTTGAAAGGCATTTGGTAGTTACTTAATTAGTTGATCCGCATAAGACAGATTATGATTTTCTCAAGGGGTACTTAATCTGCATTGTTTACTCTATAGAATACCTAATTTCTATATATTTTTTTTAAACTCAAGCTCCATTGCATTTAGAAATTGTTTTAAACTCAAATTTATGTTTTCAAATGCCTATTTAAGTACGCATCAAACAAACTCAAAAAATATTTTGAAATTTTTTTTAATGGGTACCCATTAGGCACTCGTTAACACATCTAAAATTCACTTAACCTACCATATATATATATACACATATTAATAATTATTACATTCACTTATATTTATATATTTTTCCTATTTAATCTTACCTGCACTCTTTTGTATTCATTTATTTTTCTTAATTAATCTTACATTTTATAAAGTATGACACCTGAAATATATCTTAACGAGTGCCTAATGGGCAACTTTGACGGACCCTTTGAAAATAAGAAATGCAATATCAACATATCCAGGTGCTCTTCTTTTAGTAAGATAGCAGGCTTGTTCTACTGTCCTTCAAATTTTTTTTCGTTTTTGTTTACTTACGGCCAATAAAATATTTGCAAAGAACAAAAAATGTTTTGTTGACCGAAAATTTAGAGTTTTAAAAATCTATGGGGGGAATTTTGGTGATTATGCCAAAATTTAGGGAAAGTTCCTTCATAAATTTGGATTCAGATTTAACGGTATTGAGCTTATCCAGTCTTGAGACAGCCTCAGCCTGCGGTTTCGGAGAGCCGCCGGTGGAGCAGCAAAAGTTTGTTCCGTTGTGGTCCCACAGATTTCAGGTGATAATAATGGGTTGGGTTTGGGCCTGAATGGACTTCATTGGTTTGACGGTTGGTTTATTTACTGGCTTACAGCAGCCTTTTCATTTTTTATTTTTTACAATCCAATGTGATGATTGCTTTTTTTTTTTTTTTTTGGTTCCCGTTTTTTTGGGTTTCATTTAAATATTCTTTTCTTATAGGTGATTGGGTTATTACTTTATTTCGATATATTTTGGTGTTTCCAGTCTAATTTCAGTTTAGAAGAAAATGTGAAAACAAATGAAGAAAACGTCGTGATTGGTTGGATATCCTATATATTTTTTTACTAATTATAATTTTCTATTTGAGTTCAATTTGCTTTCACCTAAATTCTTCCATTAATTTATTTGGATAGTATATTACTTGCACAAATTTATTTACTTGTATTATAGATACATTTTTAACTATTTTTTTTATTTCACATACATCATATCAAAAAAGTGTTACAGTTTTTTTTTAAAAGAATTATCTCAAATAATCTCCTATCTTACACACCAACTCTTTTTCGAAAACACGTTTTAGAAAAAATTCAAATTTTTTCTAATTCACATTTTTACCTCATCAATACATTTACCAACAAATATGTCATAGCAAATTTGTTTGAATTTATTTAATTTAGCATTTTTTGTTTTTTATCTTGTCTTGGAGAACTAATAATGGACTATTTGAATCTAGACTCAATAAGCCAATTAAATTCTAGGTTATGTTTTTCTTGAATATTACCTGTTTTTTTTTTCAATCATTATCATCTACTTTATTTCTATTTTTTTTCTTTTAGTTGTATTTTATCTTTTTAAACTGTGCAAATTTACAGTTTAGACTGTCTGCGTCAGGGACAGAGCCACATGGAGCTGATGCTTGGGAATCACCGTCCCAACAACTTGAGGAAAATTGCAAAATGTCTAGTCAACTGTACCCAATTGGACATATCAAAATTCAAATGGACCAATGTACAAGTTACAACTCCTTCCCTATGGCTGCTTGAAGAAGTCAATTCTATATTGAAGGATGAATTTTGATCACTACAAAGCAGTTTTATCATTTTATATTAAGCATAAGATACAGATTAATTTAGTGGTTGTATTTAAACAAGAACTAATGCAATAGATTAGTTGAATAGTTAATTATAAAGTTGTTTAAGTATAGCGATTTCACTTGCATGAGCAGCTGCTGTGGCGTATGTTGAGGAGGAAAATCGGGCCTTAATGTCATGGGACTTAAAAAACAAAAAATTGACCTAATTAAAAAACTGACTTTCTTGTGGGAATTCATCTTCAATGCATGTAATCAAGTCGATGTGGCGTCTAAAGAAGATTGATCATAGGATAATCTTGATCATATTTAAGTCCAATATTGTAGCTGATCAATTAAGTTGTTTAGTGAAATACGTACGTTGATAAGCAGTCATCAATATATAATTAACGGATGGATTTATCTTATCAACTTGGAAAATTGACAGGAGATATTACCAGCTAACAATACATGCAGTATAGTGTATTTTCTTCTAATTATTCAGATGATTTGTGAAAATTGACATTCTTGATAAGTGAAACAGCATAGGAAACCAGAAGTAAGATAGCCCATGCATCATTGTCGGAAAGGAACTTGATTTCCATTGTATTTTACCTCAAAACTTTTCACTGGTAGATAACAAATCAGGAACTGCAATTAGGTTTCCCCACTTTTTCTGCTACCATATAATAAAGATAGTTGGACACTTGCCATTAAAACGCATGTCCTACAGCCATAAATGGTTACTACTCGCATTTTTCTAATATAGAGACAGGTTGGTTGTCTAAATTTTGTGGGGCTTTCGATTTGATCAATAATGTGTAAATTCTCTTGAAAAGTGGGGTATTTTGTCCCAAATTTGAGCTCTTCGATGGAAACACCGATCATTATCTGCTACTTCTTATTTGTTCACTCTACTCGATTTTTTCATTTCCCTATAAAACTAGGGTAATAGTTTTACTCATGCAGTAAGAGCATGAACCTCAGTGCTACTTTTTCAGGATAACTCAATGTCACTTCTATATTTATGTAAGTGTTCTGTTTATTTAATTTATCACGTGTTGTTTATTTAAATTTCTTTTAATTTCACATAATAAGTGGGATTGACACTGTATTTGGCACTGAATAATGGCACCGAGGATTCCAACCGTGCAATAAGATGTGGAACAAAATATGCGTGATTCAAATTGTTAAAAGTTTCTAAGTGTCACCTAATTGATGAAAGTCACATCCTAAGTTCATCCTAAATTCACAGATCTAATCTTCATACAAAAATTTTTTGTTTCGGGCTCTGGCCTGTAATTTGAATGGCTTAATGAAGAAGGCCATAATATTCCAACTCAAATGCCTAACTTACTAAATGGTCATAGCTCTTCTGTTTACAAACCCTGAAAATGGTTTTCTGAAAACCATTTTAGTACTTCTATGCACATTCAGAAACAAACTGATACGTTGCTAGCTTTGAGGTCCTTTAGCACATTGTTTTGATTCAGATCTGCAGGCAAGCAAACAGCACGAAGTTAGCATCACAAGAAGATATATGTATATATATATAGATATAGACAATAAAACATAACTTTTAGTGAATACGGAGATTCACTTGTAACGGATAGGTTATGAGTTCAAGTAATCAAGGAAATATGTAAGGAATTACTATTGGTCCTCTTTGTAAATAAAAAATAAAAAATAAACTAACTTTGATTCTTATATATCAAAAAATGCTAAGGGAAAGTTTCTTTCATGTAGGGTAAATTACTTCCTTTTTTTTCTTCACCCCTCCATATTTTTTGTTTGAAGATGACATAGATATGGTGGACAGTTTGATACGGACTTCTACAAGATTGTATTAAGCAACTTGCAAAAGAGTATGCCTTGAAAAGGATATAAAATCATACCCAGAAGCAGTACATCTTGTTCTTGACAGAGTTTTAATGGTTTACTAACAGTTATTTGGGCTAATTCCAGAAGTTCATTGTTTCCTCAGAGAAGAAATAATAGCATGAGCAAATCACTGGTCCATGCATCAAAGTTCAAAACTGTCTCCATCTTTCAGAATTGCAACGCTTTCACTCCTTAGGATCCTCAATTTTCTTTAATGCTTTGGGCCAGAAAGTGCATAAAGTCAAGTCTGACGCTGAGAATATTTCATCAAGAAAAATCAAGATACATCATTAAATTCAAGGTTGATTTATGCCCAGAAAAGAGAGAAAAAGAAGAAAAAATCAGCAAGAAATTGATAAGAAGTGCAGTACCGTTGTCTGAAGGGAACTTATAAAACTCTATATCCACCACAAAAAATTTTCCACTGATAATAACCATCCCTTTTTTCATGGCAATGCTGTTTGAGGTTTCCAATTTTTTTTTTTTTTTTTTAAATTCTAGAGTTTTCTAGCTAGCCCACCTGTTAATTTGACAATTCATTGGGCGCTGTGGTCCAAAAAGTTTATACCAATTGTTTCTGAATATAAATAGACAGAAGGTAGTGGAAACCTAAAAATGACTCAACACATTTAAGACTCTTGGTGAATGATATAGGCCCATGTCGAGATTGTTTCTTCATGAAATTTGTGGTAAAATTACTATCAAATCGAAGTATCCGTAGCTTTGGTTGCTTTCAGATATTGAATGCAGAATGGCTCATAGTTGATTTTCGCAGAATATATTTGTGGGCATAAATTCCAAAAATTTAAGGTTTGAGCGTGAGACGATGAAATTTTTTTCCTTGAAGGACTATGAAAAATGTTCAAGTATAATTAGATGTTACAATAGTCATGAGGCGTCTAAAAATTAGAGATCTTAAGCTCAGATTTTCCTTCTAATTCTTGTCCGGTTAAAAATTTAAAAAAATTTAAAATTTTTTACAATATCTATATCTGCAATTGAGAAGATTAGATCACTTTGCGTCGAACTATGAAGTTTATTCGTATTTCTTCAAATAAAAACAAATGTTTATGTATTTGGTTTGTATTTCTACAAGTAGTTGATCAATTTGTGATTGTGATTCGTGCCTCTTCATTATCAAACAAACAGTAAAAAGAGTATTGATACACAATTCAAACTCTGAAACTCTTACAGTGTGAATTTTAACTAAAAAATTGAAAAATATGGATATATGTCTAAATTCTACATTTCTTTCTATAGGATGATAGGTGTAGTCAAATTCTAAATATCCCTGCTATGCACTATTATTCAACTAAAAATGATTGAAACAAGATTTGAGTTGGATGGTAAAGGGGGAAATGATTATAAGTAGGAGGTTTTGAATTCAGATCCTCTCACTTAAAAAAAAGGAAAATAACTAAAAATTATTGGATACAAATATTACAATGAAATTATTCTTTTTATTGAAAAAAGTAAAAATTGTTAGAAGGGATCGTTATTGGGCTTTTTCAAATCCTCCGTATTATTTTGTCCAACGCCGTGTAGCCCATAGACTATCCTCGTCCAATCCACTAGGATTCGTTTCGTTAGAAAACTTTAAACCGGTCCATGACAAGACTAATCCAATCAGTCTGTTGTAGACTAAACTGCACTGGTCCAGATTCGCACAAACCTTAGTGCCTTAAGAATGCTAAGGCACCAGCCCGAACCGAAAAATATAAAACATAGAAAATAATAATAATAATAATAACAATAGTAATAAATAAATAAATAATGTAATTATAAAAAATTGCAGAATCCTTCACTGGAACTAAGATGGACGTGAGACTGAGCAGCCAGAGATACGACTGTCTAATCCGGCAGCCGCTGCCTGAAGTTTCAAAATATTAGTTTTAACCCCCCATAAATTTGTTGAACTTTTGTGGGAGGATTTTTTTTCCTCGCTCCCCCCGTAGAGCTGTTAATCGAACCGGGCAACTCGCGAGCCGAGCTCGACCCGGCTCGATAAGAGCTCGGCTCGGCTCGTTAACAGAGAGAAAAGAGCCGAGCTCGAGCTCTAATAGGTACTCGTTTAATATACGAGCTGAGCAGGGCTCGGCTCGTGTTACAGTTGCCTTATTTCTGATTTTGATGAATTTTTTAACTTTCATACTTTTATTCTATAGGAATCACTTGATGTGGCCGAATCAATCACATTTGAGGAAGTTGAACTTCCTGAATCATTCAATGACTGATTTGGTGGCTGTTGTTCGTTGATGTTGCTTGGTAACAGTTTATGTAATTTTTTATGTTGTAATCTGATCTGGTTTGGACAGTTGATGTTGCTTGGTGGCTGTTTATGTAATTTTTCATGTTATAATTTGATCTGGTTTGGACATTTTGGGTTGGACATGTTGTAATCTGATCTGGTTTGGACATTTTGGTGTGGACATGTGGTAATCTGATCTGGTTTGGATTACTGGTGGCTGTTGATGTTGTAATGTGGCTGTTTATATAATTTTTCATGTTGTAATGTGGACATTTTGGTGTGGACGTGGTAATCTGACCTGGTTTGCTGAAGTTTTAACTTCTTGTATTGTCATTTGGTGTAGTTTTAACTTCTTGCTGCAGTTTTAACTTCTTGTAATTTGATGTGGTTTGGACATTGTAATCCTGCTTTGGACATTTTGTTTCTCCATTTGATGGTTTTTGCTGTAGTTTTAACTTTAGACTCTGCCTTGTATTGTCATTTGGCATGGCTTGTTGAATTGAATCAGGGAAATATGAGTATTGTCATTTGGCATGGCTTGTATTGTCATTCTGGTTTCAGATGATAAATCAGAGAAAGTGTATCTTCTTGTGATATGGGCTCTCCCGTAAACGAGCTCGAGCTTCAGCTTCGAGCTCGAAAAGTTCGGCTCGAGTTTTTCGCAGCTCGAGTTTGAGCTTTGAGCTCGGCGGCTCGATTTCAAAACTCGAGCTCGAGCCCGAGCTCGAGTTTTCTACCAGTACATCGAGTCGAGTTCGAGCGCCTTGTAGAGCTCGAATTACTAATCGAGCGAGCTTGAGCTAGCTCGATTAGAGGATTCGAGTCGAGCTCGATTGTCCTATGCTCGAGCTCGACTCGGCTCGTTTAACAGCTCTACTCCCCCGCCACCACAATTTTGGCAAAATTCCATTTCCTCCCCTCCTCAAGCTTTTTCCTTAAAAATCTATTATTTCTTACTCTTCTTCAAATGTTTTGGGAATTTGCATTTGTCTAGTTAATCCACTTTCTATAAATTTGATTTATGGTCTTGAATAAAATTTATGTAATCAGGTTAATCGTGCATACTCTTGGATATAATATTGCAATTTTGTCTCTAACGAATATATCATGACTTGGTTCTACTTCTTTTTTTCACAAATTTTCTCAATAATTGAAAGTATAAAAGTTTTTACATCCTTTTTGTCAAAATAGGAACGCATATAGGAAGATTAGTTAATTTAATTTGTACTTACCTCAAAAATAAGGTTATTTAATTTACGCTTCTCATTAAAACTCTAATATGTAGTTTTTTTTTCTTCAAAATTTGATATTGGAGAGCAATCGATTTTTAGTTTGTACAAGTGACCAAAGCACTTGTTCTAATTGATGTTCTAATTGAAATTATCTTGCAACAAAGAATTTCTTTTGTAAATTGTTTTATGCTTATTACGTCCATGTTCCCTTCAAAATTCATTTCCTACCATCAAATGGGATTAAAAGACAGGAAACGAAGATTCTTACTCACAATTAGATTTTTATCCATTGCACTTCATATCTCATTCCAATGTTAATGGAGTGATATCTTGTTGTCTAAATTTCCATTTCAATGAACAGTTACGTTAATTGTCTTCATTGTATTTATGCATTTCCATGTTCAATTTTATTTTTCTAAAAAATAAACACTAGAAACTCGAACATTTTCTATATAATTACATACTAGCTAAGTACCTCTTAGGCAAACATTTTTAACAATTGAAACTTGGTCATGTGCCGTAATTCAAAACTTTAGTTTATAATTAGCAGAATCTGGTTCTCATTTTTATCTAGGGAAACAAATAATCAATGATAGTTGCCGGACTTAATTCATTTTTAACCTATTTCATGTCTTTATTCACCATTGTCACTCAAAGCAGCTTCTACTGAATTCTTTTTGTCCAGTATCTCCATACAAAAATTCTTAACGGCCTTGCAGGCCTTTAAAGATCATTTTAGTGATTTTTGTGTTTGTTTCCTCTTTGGCTCCGACAAATCTAAGGAAAAAAAAATCAGAAGAATTGCCCTATATTGGATCCCCCCAACACATTGCCACCTTCAACATATACCTTGAACGAAACTGCAAAAGCAACTCCATGTCATTTATATTAGATATATGTTTGTGAGAGGTGCTACAAAACAATTCTTTTTCTTTTTTAGAGGAGAACTACTTTTGATACAGACAAATTACCGAGGTTAAGCAAATATATGTGAAGTGAAAAAAATTGTGACAACTACAATGCTTTAAATTTGCTTGACAAAGTATCGATGGACAAGCTTTTCATTCCCACTAGTCACTAGTAATTACTCATTTTCATTCCTAGCTATCCGTGGTAATCAATTAAAATGATGCATGACTTGACCTAAATTATATCCCATTTTACCTAAAATGATGGTAAACTCATAAATTGATTCCCAAGCTTTGAACCCGGAAAAAAAAAACCCTAATGAGAAATGATATTCTCCCTGAAATCCTAGTAGGATATTAATCGTACTACAAAAATCATAAATTAGAGAACAATTTGTATAATAGGTACATTGAGATTCGTTAAGTGAGATTTCTGATATTAATTCCTTAGAGGCGTGAAGTTAAATTACACAAATATCTAGATGCAAAGTAGTTAATAAATTTGAGAGCACATATAAATGATATGATATATTCTAAGTCTTCGGAGTTTGGACTATGTATCAAGACTTTTTCCATTGGCTTCACGGAATAAATTGCTATTTCAGTTCATAGGAAATTGGAAGAACTTATTCACTTGGGTACCATTGGTTCATTGATTTGTATCTTCATCTACTGTACTTGCACGTGGCATACTATGCACTGTGCAAATATATCTGCTGATTCAACCTCACAGTTTCTTAAAACTCTAGAAATTCAACAAAAATCTCAGCAAATAAAACAAGATAGGATTCAAAGGTCTTGCATGGTGTTGCTTTCATAATGGCCATCTCTTTGTTAAAGAGCCGAGCAAATCACTTCTCAGGGTGTCTTCTAATTACTAAAACAAAGTTTTGTCTGTTGTGCATCCCATAATTCTTGTTACTATCAATTGACAAATATTTATATGCTAATTAATGATTCTTGTAACTTGTGAAAGTAACTAATTAAGGTAGAAGTATCAGATTCGAAGCCCTAATCAAGCTGATATTGTTTCATCGTTTGAACAGCAAATATGCTGACAATGCACGTAGCAAGAGTGCTCTAATTGTTTATTTCAACCATGGAAACCGAAATGGTTTCCTAACATTATAGAACTACAATTAATACATGCACTTTTT
This sequence comes from Coffea eugenioides, assembly GCF_003713205.1. Classification (NCBI taxonomy): domain Eukaryota; kingdom Viridiplantae; phylum Streptophyta; class Magnoliopsida; order Gentianales; family Rubiaceae; genus Coffea; species Coffea eugenioides. The sequence goes on from NC_040039.1 coordinate 41,788,601, forward strand.
GGTAGTGGCAAAAACTTCGATAAAAATTCAGTGGATTCTGCTGGATGCTGCCGATTGAAATGACTAAACATGTCTGCTTCTGCAGACTTGTACCTAGTTTTTCAGTCCTGTTCATGTGTGTATATCCTAACCATGATACTTCAGTATAGACATAATCTCCAAGGATGGTGAAACGGGAATCCTATATGAATTCAGAGGATCCATTCTTTATGTATACAAAAATTTAGAGCCAAGAAAGCATTACAGTCTCTGACTATTCTTTTCAAATTATTTTTAATTTTCTATTTTAAAAATTAAATTTTTTTCTTAATTATAATTAATATAGATGATACTAACTTCTTAAAATCTCTTTGCATTTATCTTTCCTTAAATCTTTATTATTTTTTGGCAAATCAATTAAAATCTTCCTAATGAATCACTTACATGTTTTCAATTTCACTAAACTTGTATTCCACAGTTAGGGAGCCGGAGCACCAGCTAAAACTTAAAATTCTGAATATGGCTTTCCAACATTACTATGAGAGTTTTCCTTAAATGAATTAAATATGGCATACTCTTAAGTTAGATATCTTTAGTCATTTACTTTTCAGTTTTGAAATTATACCTAACATTTTTTAGTGCTAAAGTGGTCAATATCTTTTATCCAATCTAATGATTTTTGCTGGAAATGTATTTCTTGAAATGCCATGGTAAAAATGTATATGTGTGGCACTTCTTAGGAAAAAAAAAAAAAAAGAGAAAAGACTACATTCCAGAATGACCATAGAAATGGCTTTGAATATATCTGTATGATTTGAAAAAGAAAGGCAATTGCTTAACCAAGATTTTCTCCTTGTGCTTTTCTCGTCTTTTCTTTATTCCTCATTTTGCACTATGGTTGTATTGTGATAGCTAATACGTCAGATTTTAGCTATATATTAGTTTGGGTCAAAAGATAATGGATCCTGTGTAACTTTATCTGAAAAAGTAAAATTTTAATGCTAAATTGTGCACAAGTTAGGGGGTGGATGATCGCTTAAGGATTTTATGGTTGGATCCATTTTTTTTTTTTTGGTATGCTTATAGGAAAAACCATTCTAAGGGTGCGTTTAATAAAATTGAAGATTGAAAACTGATATATGAAATCTGAAATATAAATTCATTAAATTATTGAATTGTTAAGTATTAAATTTAATTCATTTGAGTGCATATCACATTTAGTAATAAGTGAATAGTTTATTACTTAACTTTGGGAGCAAGTTTTGTCTCGAAAATTCAGTGTCATTTCATTAATTCAGACGTTCAATTTTTTATTATCAAATGGTATGGATATATTAAGATCTGAATCCATTAAATTTAAGTGCGAAACTGGGTTATCAAACAAGGGCTAAGATTAGCATTGGATTTTTTTAGCTTAACATTCTTTTAAAGACATCTAGAAAATTGTCTTAGTTAAACTTGTTTTTTGAAAAAGAAATTGAAGTAGGAAGATTGCATGGAAGAAACGTAAAGTATTAGTTGAAGAGGGAACGTGGAGAAGTGCAATGGATCTACTTATGTATAAGGTTTATGTTTTCTCTTTATTGCTTACCATGATCCTAATTTAATTGAAGTATGATGTTTATATTAGCATGAAGAATTTACTTACAATCCTGAATGTTTGGAATTTGGATAAAGTTTTATTTCAAAAAGTTTTTAGTTGTATCATAAATACTTTTTTCAATAATTTCTTTTATTTTTCAACTACTTTTTTTTAATCTCAAGTATATCATGTTACAGAATCACTACAGTATTATTCTATTTTTTTCAAATAAACTTTAATCTGAATTAAATAAACACAAGTTTATTGAAGGAAGTAAAATAATGGCGGGTTGGTAGATAGGGATGACCTAGTGAGATAAGGAGGATGGGGAGTGAAATTTGGTCTATTATTGGTACTATGATACATAATTTATCAAATAAAGATCTAAGTTGAAAAAAGATAGATCTAAATTTATACCACAAGTTCATTTTGTAAATCCTCATTTTTTCCTTTTTCATAAGTAGTTCGATAGTATTATTTTTTGAACAGTAGACATGTCGTGCATTAAAATGATATACCTCTACTTTACACACAAAATTTTACCATGTGAGTGAACAATTTTTTTATCTATTCTCCTTCTACATTTAAACACTTTCTATACGTAACATTAATTTTGTATACAAACTAATACCTGAAAACTCTCTTGACAGAATCCAAACAAACTCTTAGGATTGCACTGAAGCCCCATCAATCAATAAGTAGCACCAAACAACCTCTGCCAGTTGTATATTTTACTGCCCTTAATTTTCAGGCAAGGAATTGGAAATTTCCTGGTTCGTTTTGCACAGTATAGTGGTGCCATCTACTTAAGCGAACAGAAAATTATATTCTTTTGAACTTTATAGTACATAATCTAAAAAGCTTTAATTCTAATGAAAACACATTTCATCGTGTTATAAAGTCCAATATGCAAGGGAACTTGACAATGAAGCACAGCTTGATTAGTAAAATCTGTACTTAAAAGGTCACAAGTTCAAGTCATTAAGAGGGCAAATGAAGAGTTAACTTATTGACAGATTGAAAAATTTGCCGACATTGTCAGCTTAAAATTGGCAACCCTAGTGAAAACACGACTTTAATGTCGTACTTTTTGATGTTAATGATCTGATACTTCCCCCCTCCCACCCATCTCAACATGTACATTTGTCTAGTAATATTACCTTGTAAAGTGTGTAAACGAAGAAATCACCATCAGAAAAACTATACTGAGAAATTACAGGCGTGATAATATAGGCAATATAATTTTATTGATGTTGTTTCCGATCAGTTTGCTTGTGGAAACTATAGTAAGCGCTCGAAACTGTTTGTCAATAAGGTAAAAGACTGCTCAAAAAGAAAAGCCAATGTCTCTAGTTCCACATTATGAAAAAGAACAAAGGCCAATAAATTTTCATTCTACTTGGTTTGCAGTATGATTTGTTTACTCATATCTCGTGACAACCGTCATCATTCAATAGTTACCCAGGTACATATGGCTAATAAACGGAAGACATGGATTAGAAAAGAAACAAAATTGGGAAAGTTTGTGCAAATATTCTACGGTCTTCAGCTGGTGGATGGAATGACATTTTGAGTGAAATAACATATAGTTTGTCTTCTTATACACAAAGAGGTCCATTTGTCTTTTGTTCTGGCGTTATATGACACTAACAATTAACTTGACATCATGTGGGTAGAAGGATGAGAATGAATGGTTACCATCAATCACGAAACTGAAAGATAAGATCTAACTAATTAATTTTCTAAGAAGAAAAATTGTCCTAATTGGCATTCTTTGAGTGGAATTGGACAAAAAAGGTGGCCGGCAAAGACAGCTTCTTGAAACGTTTCTTTGCTTTTGCTAATACGGATACATCGAGCCATGTACAGACCGGAAACCCTAAATGTTCATTCTCTAGAAGGCAGCTTAAGAATTTTAGATGTGGCCAACCAAAAAACTCCACTTAAGGAATCTACATATGAATCGGCTCTAATCAATGTAGAAAAGTCAGTTAATCATGAGATGGGAATATGAATTTTGTTTCATTCCCCACTAATCTTTCTAGCATCCATCCATTCCACCATATTAGCTAGCTTAGTGTCACACGTAAATTGGAACTTAAATAACGTACAACAATGCATGCCTAAACTAGATATTGTGAGTCTAGGTTCCATGGAAAACAAAAGTTGCGGCTTAAAGTACCCCAAAATTCAGTTATTCATTTTTTGGGGAAGTAAGATTGATTTAAAGGCAGGCCACTTAGGGTCTCATGTTTATCAATACAATCTTTCTTCTAAGATAAAGAACGATAATACATTACATGTTGGAAAATTCAAGCCACATAAATAGATGAAAAATCAAAGTGACTACATCAGGGGACGGAATTTCATGCAATAATTAAAAAAAAAAAGGAAATTGATCCTGCTGTCCGCAAAACCGCTGTGATATTAGATGTGTATGTGTGTGAAAACATGGTCCAATTAAACAGGAAATAGTCAGGAAATAGTTATAGGTATTGAAAGCTGAGGCATGCACTGGTCATCTTGCATGATTGGTATGGAAAAACAGTAGAAGAAACAATCAAACAGATCCAATTTGTCTGCTAGAAAGCTGTAGGGGAAGATGGATATGGGCAAAAATTTAGGCAGTGTTGTCATTATAGTTCCATTAACTCAAAAACTAAAGTTGAAAATATCATCTTTGTCCTTATTATACCTTCATTATTGTGATAATTAACCGTGCATTCCTTTCTTGGTGTTTATATATATGTTCCTTCCTAGTTGGAAAAAATCTACTTCTTGATTCTTCTCCCTCTCAATCATTCACACACACACACACACACACAAAGTTTTGGCAAGACTCATGTTTGTTCATCATATAAAATCACCTCTTTTAACAGATAAAAAGAACTTTCTTTCATATCACATCCTCCATTATTTAACAAATGGCTTGTGAAGAAAAAGGCCGGATGACTCCTGTCTCTTCTCCTTTCTTCAGCTGAGGCCTATAATCTCCATGCGAGAAAGGTAACACCAAAAAACCCTAGTTCTTCATTTTCTTCGTCTCCATCAAACTCATCATTAAAACAAAAAATAAAAATGAAAACTGAGCTCAGAGGAAACAACACTCCCATTTCATTACAAAACCCTAATCTTTTCGACAGTCCGCAAAGCTCAATACTATCTGGTGCGCTAAAGGGATGCCTAGGCAGCCTTGATGGTGCATGCATAGAGAAGCTTCTACTTCATTGTGCAAGTGCTCTTGAGAGCAATGATGTAACTTTGGCTCAACAAGTGATGTGGGTTCTAAATAACGTGGCATCTCCAGTTGGCGATCCAAACCAAAGGCTAACCTCGTGGTTCCTAAAAGCGCTTATTTCAAGGGTTTCAAGAGTATGTCCAACACCAATGAATCTGAATGGGAATTCTTCTCCTCAAAGAAGATTGATGACTGTTACTGAGCTTGCCGGGTACGTTGATCTAATCCCTTGGCACAGATTTGGATTTTGTGCATCAAATAGTGCCATTTTTAAGGCCATTCAAGGGTACAACAAAGTTCATATATTAGATCTCAGTATCACTCATTGCATGCAATGGCCTACTCTTATAGATACATTAGCTAAAAGGCCTGAAGGGCCGCCATCGGTTCGAATATCGGTGCCTTCTTGGAGGCCACCTGTGCCTCCTTTGCTTAATGTATCAAGTGAAGAAGTTGGCCAAAGGTTAGGAAATTTCGCAAAATTCAAAGATGTTCCATTCGAGTTTAATGTGATTGGAGAGCAGCCAACAGTACCCTCGTCTCCTTGCATTAGTACTCTGGAATGCTCAAGTTTGCAGTATGATTTTCTCTTAAATCAAGTCCTCAATCCTTCAACATTGAAACTTGAGGATGACGAGGCTTTGGTGATCAATTGCCAAAATTGGCTACGCTACTTGCCTGATGAACAAAATAATGGAGCGTCTCAAGAGATTTCGTGTCGTGATATTTTTCTCAATAGAATTAAAGATCTAAATCCATGTATTATCACTGTGGTGGACGAGGATTCAGAGTTAGATGTTTCAAATCTTACATCAAGAATCACCACTTGCTTCAATTATCTTTGGATTCCTTTTGATGCCTTGGAGACGTTCTTGTCTAAGGATAATTCCCAAAGGATAGAATACGAGGCCGATATTGGTCACAAGATTGAAAACATCATTGCATTCGAAGGAACTCAAAGGATAGAAAGATTAGAATCCGGGACCAAATTTTCTCAAAGGATGAGAAACAATGGTTTTTTCAGTGTTCCATTTTGTGAAGAAACCATTAGTGAAGTTAAATTCTTGTTAGATGAACATGCCAGCGGTTGGGGAATGAAGAAAGAAGATGACATGTTAGTGCTAACATGGAAGGGTCACAACTCTGTATACGCTACAGCTTGGGTCCCTTGTGGATTTGACGATTAATGATTGAATACAATATGATTCAAGTGGTCTGAAATTGTAATAATACATAGGCAGATTTTTCAATTTCCATGTTTTCTTGGGGGCCTACCACGACATGGATTTTGCGTATCAGTGGTCCTTCTGGGGGAAAAAGTGGCAATGACAAAAATATGTTCCTTTTCCTGGTGGCAGATAGATCAAAGAGACAAGACAGGGCAGAGGGACATGAATTTTAGAATAATATCTTCAGCAAAACATTTCTGTTCGAGCTCTTCACCTACGGTCACATGAAAGAGTTGTTTGGTGAAAAGCAGAAGGAAAAACATTGTACATATTGTCTTTTCATGAAAGACAAAAGCTATCACTTTTGTTTTCTCTCATCTAGCGGGCTTTGTATGAACAAGTTTGAAGTAACTAACCGTAATTGGCTAAGCTCTTTTTTGATAACATTAGTTGGAGTACACATTTTACATGCTTTAATCAATGATGATTAATGTTGGATATTTTCCTAGAATTGGTAATTAACTACTGTAAGTTACTGATAAACAACATGAAAGAAATCATAATACACCAATTGAAGATACACTACGAAGTTTCATTCAAGATTTTTTGCCATTTTGTCTTCATTAAGTACAATAATTGGACACTAATTGTAATCAAGATTCAAGAGTATGCAGTACTTTGATTCATGTATCAGTTCCAAGAGATTAAGAAAAAAGGATGGCGCAAAAGGTTTCGTGTTTTTCTTTAATTAATTAATTGATTTATTTTTGGTTGCATGACACAGGTGTTAAGAAAAGTTAAACAAGATTTCTCTTGTTATAAACAGTAGAAACTCTAATAATATTTAATGAATTGTCTTGAAATTTTAGGAATACATTTATGGAAAAATAACCACGAAGAGTTAAGGAACTATTCAAAAATACTTTAAGTACTGTTTACTGCTTGGATGGATTAAGGAGGATGTCTAAAATTTTTAGCATTCAAACAAATATCGTTCAAATAAATATCAGATGATAGTATGATTGTGGTTGATACTGAGCCTGAGGAGAACAAAAGAAGGAAGAAGTTCATATTTACAAAAGGTGGATACAGAAAGAAGGGGTGGCACAGGTGATTGATGAGGCCTGGAGGTTGGATGTGGAAGGATAAAAAATCTACAAAGTCACCAGGAAGATCTCAAACTGCAGAGTGGCACTGTTAAAATGGAAAAACAGCTTTCAAAATAACTCTAGGAAAGAAATAAACAGAATCAAGGCTATGATGGAGAGGCTAAAAAATTCACATGACTTCAATAAAGGGGCTATGGATGAGCTTAAGAATCAACTCAAGAAAGCATACTATAATGAGGAAATGTATTGGTCCCAAAAGTCAAGAGTGACTTGGTTGAAGGAGGGTGACAAAAATTCACAATTCTTTCATGCTAGTGTCAAAGGTAGACGGAGAAGGAACAGGATGTCCAATGTACAAAGAGATGATGGGACATGGACAAAATCAGAAAAGGAAATAGGAAAAGAAGTGACAAGTTACTACCAACAGCTTTTTGATAGTCAAGGAACTGAAGGTGTTGAGAAAATTCTGAAGGGTATACCAAACAATCACTGATCAAATGAATACTAACTTGACTAGAACTGTTACTGAGCATGGGATTAAGACTGCACTTTTCTCCATGAATCCCAACAAAGCTCCTGGTCCTAATGGGATGACACCTTTATTTTTCCAAAACTTCTGGAGTATTGTCAAATCTGATGTTGTTCAAGCTATCCAACGTTTCTTCCACTCAGGTTTCATGCTTAAGTCTGTAAACCATACAGTTGTCTCCCTGATTCCTAAAATTGACATGCCTTTCAATCTTAAGCACTATAGACCCATAAGTTTGCGTAATGTCTTGTATAAAATCATTTTCAAAGTGCTAGCAAACAGACTCAAACAAACTCTGGACTATTGCATAAGCAAGAATCAGGCAGCCTTTGTCCCAAGGAGACAAATCTTAGACAATGTCATGGTGTCCCATTAATACCTCCACTATTTGAAAAACAAAAGACAAGGATCAGTAGGTTATATGGCTTTAAAACTTGACATGTCAAAAGCCTATGATAGGGCCGAGTGGAAATTCTTAGGGGCCATCATGCAGAAAATGGGCTTCTCTGGGACATGGATCAATTGGATATGGAATTGCTTATCAACTGTCTCATACTCTTTCAAGGTACATGGTGATTAGAAGGGTTATGTCATCCCCAAAAGAGGCATAAGATAGGGGGATCCTCTATCCCCCTACTTATTCCTAATATGCTCAGAAGGGCTAACTAATCTGTTGAGAAGAGCTGAGGAGATGAAGCTGCTTTCAGGAATTAGTATCAGTAGAAGGGGTCCCTCAATATCCCATCTATTTTTTGCTGAAAATACATTAGTTTTCTGTAAAGCAATTCCAGTTCAAGCTGAGGAGCTTATGAAGATTTTGGCAAAATATGAAAAAAGCTCAGGTCAGATGGTAAACTATGACAAATCTTCTGTTTTCTTCAGTAAGAATGTACCTGAGGTAGAGAAAGTAGAAGTGTGCAAGAAGTTGGGAAACATCCAAATGGTAAGCCAAGGAAAATATCTTGGTTTACCTATGGTCATGTGACGCCCCCACTTCTCCCAAGGGCAAACCCGAGGGTATAGGCGGGACGCCTGCCTAACTCGCGCCAGGGCTCGAAAATGCAAAACAATAAAAGCTAGATAAATCAAAAGAGTACTATTTACAATATACACAACCCCAAAAGAGTTCTATTTACATCCTCAAAAGGAGTTATCCAACCACGACATCACCTTATGATAATGACCAAAATCAGAAAATAGACCCGAAGAAGGGTTCTTAGACATACCACTAAAATAAGGATAACCATCTTAACTATTACAAGCAAACCTAACTATACTAGTGAATGTGCCAAGGAGTTCCCCGCGTCGACCCCTGCTAAGGAAAACAAAGGGAAAGGGGTAAGCTATATGCTTAGTAAGTAAACAGGGGTAAAAATGTAAATTTCACAGTAAAATAAGCAATTATGTCACAAAAATGTCAAATCAAAAAAATATATAAATAACAACACAAGTAAGGATACTGGTTGGCTCCAAAGCCACGTCATGGTCCATGTGTGACCTCCTGTCGACACTCCGTCGACCACAAATAAGGTCCGCAGAACTCCACTTGTACTTCCACCTAACACCTTATCACCCTCACTGGTCAGTCACCTCACAAACTTGCTCAAGCAAACGAAATTGAGCTTGGTTCACTAGCTCGGTTCACATACTCGGTGAATCGGATTCACAAACTTAGTGACCTCAGACTAGGTTGGACTGATTTCGACCAAACCCCGGCCGGCTTGAATAGTCCGTTTAGGTCTTAAGATCGGGCCCCCAACTTCTTCATATTTTACAAATTTTCAAAAGTCACCCCGAGCTACAAGCTCAAAGGGTTCAACATCAAAATGATTCATATATATGCATCTCATAGATAAACACAGGTGCAAATCAGGGTTTAGGTCGAGTATGATAAAGTATACCCTCGCCTAAGTACCCTTACATTCATATCAAAACACATAAGTAACTTATACAAACAAACGGCCTGAGTACTTACACAAAGATCAAGTATAGCAAAAATGTGAAGATCAAGTCACGTATCCCAGCTAGTAGGCACTACTGGCACTGTCTAGCCCGTCACCGTTTGAAATAAAAGATTGTGAGAACCCAGAAAAAAAAAATTTATTTATTTATTTATTATTTTATTCCTGTGCACCCGTTTTTTTTTATTTTCTTTATTATATTACTTTTATCAACATTTTATCAGTAAATATAGTTTTAAAATCATTTTTCTAGTATAAGGTAGTTCGTGAGAAATTTGGAACGTATTTTGGACGTGGGACCCGCTAGTGCATTAAGTGAGAGAAATTCGGCCGATTCGGTTAAATATTGCATATAGGGATTTAAGTACTAGGTGTTAGGAGATAATTGGAGGTTACCTAGATGAATTAATACTGAGGAGACAAGAAGATAACTCTAGCAAGACAAAGTGCCAAGTGTCCAATTTTGGTTGGACCAACCTTGCCTAACTTTTGACCAAACTTACCTTACTTGATTTAAAGTGTAATTTTGACCAAGAGCTCTTCATTTCAGCCTTGTCTTGGCCGAAACTTCTTGGGAGCAAAGGAGAAAAACTCTTCAACCTTTCATCTACAAATCCTTGCCAAATCTTGAAAACTAACCGATTAATTTCCAAATTAGTCCATAAAATCATCTTCCTAAGAGTGTTTGAAGAACTTAGTGGTGTTGGTTTGGAAGAAAACCTCACAAGCTACAACCTTTCTTGAAGAACTAAGGTATCTTGCTTGGAACTCATCTTTTGGTTTTAATTTTGGCCAATTGGTGCCTTATGTAGTTATATACGTGATTTTCCGGAAGATTTGGTGGATTAGAGTGAAGTTTCCTAATTTTCTGATTTTTCTTGGAATTTTTCTGTTTTCCATGATTGATTATGATTGAGCTTGAATTGATGGTTCCAAATGGTGTTTTATAGCTCTCTTGTGCGTTAATTGGAGTTAATTGCGGGAAATTTCCGCTTGTGCGGAAAATTTCAGATTTAGGGTTTCAATTTGGGGGTTTTCTAGAGTTGATTGTTGAACTTCTAATTGGCTATCATTGAAGGGTATTGTGACCCTAATGAAGTATATTGAATGGCTTATGACTTGTTTGGGTGCTTGTGGTTGTGTTGGATAGTTTTATTGGTTGTCTTGCAGGTTGGAAAAGCTGAAATTTTAGGGGAAATGCTGTCCGAGTGTCTAGGGTATTAGATTCTTGTGAGTTGGGTTGAGATGGATTAGAAATGAACGGTTTTGGGTTTGTTTCTCCTTTTAACCCTAAATGTTATGTATTTTTCATTTCCAAGCTATATTTGGGTCTTGCCTTAATAGTTCCTAGAAAAAGGTATTCGACTTGTGTTTGAGTTTTCATTGTACTTTCTTGCTTGTTATAGGGCGTGCCGGTGATCCGAGGCTCACGTCGGGCGAAAACTTGTGAAATTTCTTTGTTAAACTTGGTGAGTGTACTACTCACATGTTTGTTATTCCGTGGCTTTCTTGTACTTGAATTCTGTGGTTTGGACTAGTTGTGATGATTGTTTGAGCTAGGTGAGGCGAGGGTGTACTTTACCACTCTCGTACTCTCTGGCCTCCTTGACTGGTTATTATACTAAGCTTACTTGACTGTTTATGATATTACTTGAATATTATTGACTGTACTGGATTTGGTATCGCTTGGATACCAACTTTACTGTTCACTCTGAGCTCTACCTCATTGGAAGTCAATGGACTCGAGCCAGTAAGGACTTGGTCGGGGACATTTGACAAGCCATGGGGACTGTATTTGGGAATCTTTGGGTATGAGACCCTTGATTCCGGTATACTCGAGTAATACCAACTCTGTACTGTCTGGTGTTCGGGCCCGGTAAGGGGAAAGTGAGGTGGACGGATAAATGGAGTAAAGAGGAGTCTACGGTCATGATTACCTGGTATACGTTGACGGAGAGTCAATGAGATGAGATCAAGCATGGCAAAAGAGGAAAAGGGCTCTTGAGAGCCATCCGTATCCTTTTATTCCTGATACTTGGGTGTTGTTGCTTTTGCTTACTAGACGTATGTATTTGGATTGAATATTCTTGTGTTTATGTGATCCCGATCTACTTACGTGACGGTACCTCATTGGGCGAAAGCTCACTCCGTGAATTTTGTTTTCCTTACAGGGATTTACCTTTTGGACTTTTGAGTTTGAAGATGAGTTGCGTAGAGCTAGTTGAAAGATTTTGTATAGCTCCTCAATAGTTGGAAACTTTATTTGTACTTGGATTTTAAATGTTTCCTTTTGGCTTGTAAACCCACGAATGTGGTTTGTAACAATGTGTGTGTACTCCTGTTCTATGTAATATATTTGGCTTGTATATATACCTTTTGGGGATTGTTGAAAGTTACCTGTTTTTAGTTGGGCCTTGGTGGTTTGTGACGTGGCAATGCTCTATTTGCTTTACGTTTTGGATTTCCAATTTTCCGTTTCTCGTTTGTTGGTTTGGTTAAGCGCGCTAGTAGATTCCCGAACGCCTTGAGTTACTGTTTTACCGTTTTAGTAGTCCTGGCGAGAGCTGGGCAGGCAGTCCGCTAACCCCTTTGGTACGCCTTAGGGGAAGGTGGGGCTGTCACAGGTGGTATCAGAGCCTAGGTTAGAAATACCCTGGGCGAACCTAAAACCTGGTCCTTAGAACTTTTGGGATTGCTTTTAGACGCCATTAAGTGTGAATATATTGACTAAGCTATAAACCTTTGTTATCTTTGTAGGTTATGGCTGGCACTAGTGGAGCGGGCGGAGACGAGCCACCTCAGAGGCGCCCACGGGTTATCGACTTCCAGGAGAGGCCAGGAGGTCCGATCCGGCTGTGGTATACCGCTAGCCGGACCCGCCGCTGTAGGCGTTGCCAGTTTTACTCTTACGCGGATCACGTGGTTGTGGTAGTGCTTGCTGAGCGACGGAGGCTTAGATGTGCCGCCGCCAGGGAGCGCACTGAGACCCTTAGACTTAGGGGCATCACGCGGATGCAGGCCGATAGGATTGGGGAGCTCCAGGGGGACGTGGCCATGGAGCAGGAGAGGACGAACGCTCTGAGAGAGCAGTTGCAGGTGGTTAATGACCGCCTCACTAGGGTAGTCCGGGAGGTGAGAGACCGGTCCGACGCTATTATCGATGAGTGTGGGGCACTCATCCAGGGAGTGATTGGCGCCAATGCGCCAGGGGGAGTTCCAGGTGGCGGAGCTCCAGGTCAGGGAGGCACTCCTAGCTCTAGCTCTGGGGGGGAGTCGGTTGGCTCCGTCGAGGACTAGATTAGGGTTTTGAGACTTGTTTTGATCCCGTGTGAGGGATACCTAGGAAAAGCGTTTGGTTAGCTGTTTTGTACCTTTTGTACCTTTTGGGGCCTAGGTTGTACAGTGTATTTTGACAGACCCTCTTTTGGCTTCACGGGAGTACTTTTGTATATATTTGCTTGACTGCTCATGTATGACTGTTTGTCACAGTTATGTGTTCTGTGTATAACTGTTCTATGTGTATACATATCTTATGTGGTGTTTATTTTTGGTTCTTCGATCATGCTTATGTGACTATATTTATATGCACTTTTAATATTATTTTGTACCTCGACTTTAGAGTGACATTAGAGCAATGGAAGGCACTCGTAGTGGACGAGGCCGCGGGCGCGGGGTTAGGCAACCCACAACTGACGAGGGTACTAGGGATACCACGACTGAACCAAATCCTGAACCTAGGGTTGACCCTAATGCCCAGATAGCTGCTGCTATGCAGCAAATGACCGACCTGTTAGCCCACGTAGTGCAACAGCAGGGCCAACCTCCTATCCAGCAACCTGGGAACCCTGGCCATGTAGTAGAGAGTGAAGATCGGGCCCTAGAGAGATTTCAGAAGTTTTCTCCGCCAAAATTTCTGGGAGGGCCAGATCCAGACGTGGCCGAAAAATGGTTAGAGAAAATGATAGATATTTTTGCCGCCCTACACTATTCAGAAGAGAGACAGGTTACTTTCGCTGTATTCCAACTGGAAGGGGCCGCGCGTTCTTGGTGGAACGTGATACGAATGAAGTGGGACCGGGAACAAACCCCAAGAACATGGGTAAACTTTGTGAGGGACTTCAATGCGAAATACTTTCCCCCTCTAGTCCAGGAAAAGAAGGAGGACGAGTTCATTAGACTCCGTCAGGGGACGCAATCGGTGGCTGAGTACGAGAGCCAGTTTACTCGTTTATCTAAGTTCGCCCCTGAACTCATTCTAACGGAGCAAAGGAGAGTTCGGCGTTTTATTCAAGGGCTCAATGTGGAAATTCAAAAGGATCTGGCGGTAGCCCAGATCAATATCTTTAGTGACGCCGTGGAGAAAGCTTTGCGAGTTGAAAATGCCAGGCTTCAAGTAAGAAACTTTCAGGTGAAAAAACGGGGGTTCTCTGCAAGTAGTTCGACCCAAGGGGATAAAGGGACCCCTCCCAAGTTTGGAAGAGGAGCCGGGGGAGGAAGGCAATCGGGGATGACACGAGGGACTCCACCGAGGGGTGGTCACAATGGACGGGGCCCGCAGAGAAGCGTCTCACAAGGAAGTTCGGCCTCAGTTGCCCGCGGACCCTGTGGATTTTGTGGGAAACCAAACCACACTGAGGACAACTGTTGGAGGAAAGAAAGGAAATGCTTGCGCTGCGGGAGTGCGGAGCATCAAATAGCTAACTGTCCGGTGTTACCTCGGGAGGCTAGAGTAACCACCCAGTCGTCGAAGGCCAACTCGGGACAGTCCAAGGTAGAAGGGACAAAGCCAAAGGTGCCAGCTCGGGTTTACTCCCTTGAGCAACAACAAGTCCCTGATTCCTCTGGGGTTGTAGAAGGTACGATCCCTGTTTTTCATCGTCTAGCTAGGATTTTGATCGACCCTGGTGCTACCCATTCCTTTGTTAACCCCAATTTTATGTGCGGCATTGATATAACCCCTGTTAGCTTGCCTTATGACTTAGAAGTTAGTACTCCTACGGGGGACCAACGTTTGATTACTGGTTTGATGTATACAAATTGCGAAATTTGGGTAGGAGAGAGGAAGCTTTTGGGGAATCTTATAAGTTTAGCTATTAAGGGGTACGATGTTATATTGGGTATGGACTGGCTAGCTAAGTACGATGCACAACTTGATTGTAAGAGAAAAGTAGTGGAATTTCGTATACCGGGGGAGGCAACCCTAAGGCTCGATATAAGGGGTAGTTTAGCCTCATCTGCATTGATTTCGGGTATTCGGGCTAGGAAATTTCTGTATAAAGGGGCCCAAGGGTTCCTAGCTTTTCTTATAAACACTCCTACTGATAAGTTGAGGGTTGAAGATGTGCCTGTAGTAAGTGAGTATCCGGATGTGTTTCCTGATGAATTAGTAACTTTACCTCCGGAGAGAGAGATAGAGTTTAAGATTGACCTGTTACCGGGGACATCACCTATCTCTAAGACCCCCTATCGAATGGCACCTGCTGAGCTCAAGGAGTTGAAATTACAGTTGCAAGACCTGTTGGAGCGTGGGTTTATTCAGGAGAGTGGATCTCCGTGGGGGGCTCCGGTACTATTTGCTAAGAAGAAGGATGGAACTTTAAGATTGTGTATCGATTATCGGGGATTAAACAATATGACCATTAAGAACAAATACCCACTTCCCCATATCGATGAACTGTTTGACCAGTTGCAAGGCGCGGTGGTCTTTTCAAACTTAGATCTCCGACAGGGTTACTATCAGTTGCTTATTAAGAAAGAAGATGTACCCAAGACTGCTTTCAATTCTAGATATGGGCATTTTGAGTTTGCAGTCATGCCCTTTGGGTTGACCAATGCCCCTGCCGCCTTTATGGATTTGATGCATCGGGTTTTCAAACCCTACCTGGACCGATTTGTTGTCGTGTTTATTGACGACATTTTTGTCTATTCTAAAACCCGTGAGGAACATGAGCAGCATTTGAAGTTAGTGTTACAAACTCTGAGAGATCATCGGCTATACGCCAAATTTAGTAAGTGTGAATTTTGGTTAGAGAAAATCTCTTTCTTGGGACATGTGATTTCAAAAGAAGGTATTACAGTGGATCCCGCGAAAGTAGAGGCAGTGGCTGAATGGAAGAGGCCAGAAAACCCCACTGAGATTCGCAGTTTCTTAGGGTTGGCTGGGTACTATAGACGCTTTATTAAAGACTTTTCCAAACTGGCTGGCCCTTTAACCGATCTAACGAAGAAAAATAGCCGTTTTGTGTGGGATACTAGGTGTGAAACCAGTTTCTAGGAGTTGAAACGAAGGTTAACCAGGGCTCCTGTTTTGGCCTTGCCTAATGGGAAGGACAGTTTTACTGTTTATACCGATGCTTCGAGGGAAGGCTTAGGGTGTGTGTTAATGCAAAACAAGAACGTGATTGCTTTTGCCTCTAGGAAACTGAAAACCCATGAACAAAACTACCCTACCCATGACTTGGAGTTAGCTGCTGTGGTCTTTGCTCTGAAAAAGTGGAGACACTATCTCTACGGGGTTACCTTTGAGGTTTATTCAGACCATAAGAGTCTTAAATACCTTTTCTCCCAAAAAGAGTTGAATATGAGGCAACGCCGGTGGATGGAACTCTTAGAAGATTATGACTGCACGATCAACTACCATCCCGGTAAGGCTAACGTAGTAGCGGACGCCTTAAGTCGGAAGGCTCAAGTAGCAGGGTTAATGGTCAAGGAGTGGGAAATGTTAGGAGCAGCTAGCGAGTGGAACCCCAGACTGGGAGGCAAACAAATAACTTTTGGGAATATTCGGGTGACATCTGCTATTCTCGATCGAATTAAAGAAGCCCAAGAGAAGGATCCGATGGTACAAAAGTGGAAGGAAAAGGTGGAAAAGGAAGCACTACCTGACTTCAATTTGGGTCCTGAAGGAATTTTAAGGTATAGGAACCGAGTAGTGGTAGCCAATGATGAAAACCTGAAAAGAGAAATTTTAGAGGAAGCCCATCGATCGAAATACACGATCCATCCTGGTAGTAATAAGATGTACCAAGCCTTGCGACGGTTGTACTGGTGGGATAAGATGAAGAGGGAGATTGCTCAATATATCCAAACCTGTCTGATTTGCCAGCAAGTCAAGGCTGAACACCAAAAACCCTCTGGACTGTTACAACCTCTTGAGATACCCGAATGGAAGTGGGAAAATATCACGATGGACTTTGTTTCTGGACTGCCAAGAACTCAAAAAGGACATGATGCCGTTTGGGTGATCGTTGATCGGTTAACCAAATCGGCCCATTTCTTACCTGTGAATGTGAAGGATTCCATGGACAAGTTGGCTCAGTTGTACCTGAATGAAATTGTGAGGTTGCATGGGGTTCCAGTGAGTATAGTTTCAGACCGAGATCCTCGTTTTGTATCGAGATTTTGGCAAAAGTTTCAGGAGAACTTGGGGACCAAAATCAACCTTAGTACCACTTATCACCCCCAGACGGATGGACAGTCAGAGCGAACCATTCAAACCCTCGAGGATATGTTACGGACTTGTATTCTGGATTTTGGGGGTAATTGGGGTCAACATATGACTTTGGTAGAGTTTGCCTACAATAACAGTTTCCATTCGTCCATTCAAATGGCACCATATGAAGCTCTCTACGGACGGAAATGTCGTTCGCCCATTTATTGGGATGAAGTAGGGGAAAAGAAAGCTCTAGATCCAACAACCATTCCTTGGATGGAGGATGCACAAGAGAAGGTTAAATTGATCCGTCAAAGACTCCAAGCAGCTCAAAGCCGACAAAAGAGCTACGCAGATAACCGAAGGAAAGATTTAGAGTTCGAAGTTGGAGACTGTGTTTTCCTTAAAATCACACCACTACGAAGCGTCACTGCGGGTAGAGGAAAGAAACTTCAACCACGGTTCGTGGGGCCTTACAAAATTCTCCAACGAGTTGGGAAGGTAGCGTACCGACTCGAGTTGCTGCCAAGTTTATCTCGGATTCATGACGTCTTCCATGTTTCGATGCTGAAAAAATACTATCCTGATCAAACCCACGTTGTGCGACCAGAGGAGATTGAGTTAGATGAGGCACTTACTTACGAAGAAAGACCTGTACAAGTACTCGATCGGAGGATTAAGGAACTGAGGAATAAGCAAATTCCATTAGTGAAGGTTTTGTGGAGAAATCATGGAATAGAAGAGGCAACTTGGGAGTTGGAGGAAGAGATGCAAAAGAAATACCCTGAGCTATTTAGTAACCCAGGTGAGCAATTTCGAGGGCGAAATTCTTTAAGGGGGAGAGAGTGTGAGAACCCAGAAAAAAAAAATTTATTTATTTATTTATTATTTTATTCCTGTGCACCCGTTTTTTTTTATTTTCTTTATTATATTACTTTTATCAACATTTTATCAGTAAATATAGTTTTAAAATCATTTTTCTAGTATAAGGTAGTTCGTGAGAAATTTGGAACGTATTTTGGACGTGGGACCCGCTAGTGCATTAAGTGAGAGAAATTCGGCCGATTCGGTTAAATATTGCATATAGGGATTTAAGTACTAGGTGTTAGGAGATAATTGGAGGTTAACTAGATGAATTAATACTGAGGAGACAAGAAGATAACTCTAGCAAGACAAAGTGCCAAGTGTCCAATTTTGGTTGGACCAACCTTGCCTAACTTTTGACCAAACTTACCTTACTTGATTTAAAGTGTAATTTTGACCAAGAGCTCTTCATTTCAGCCTTGTCTTGGCCGAAACTTCTTGGGAGTAAAGGAGAAAAACTCT
>NC_040039.1:41811425-41834815 GCF_003713205.1 Coffea eugenioides
CTTGTTTTTTGAAAAAGAAATTGAAGTAGGAAGATTGCATGGAAGAAACGTAAAGTATTAGTTGAAGAGGGAACGTGGAGAAGTGCAATGGATCTACTTATGTATAAGGTTTATGTTTTCTCTTTATTGCTTACCATGATCCTAATTTAATTGAAGTATGATGTTTATATTAGCATGAAGAATTTACTTACAATCCTGAATGTTTGGAATTTGGATAAAGTTTTATTTCAAAAAGTTTTTAGTTGTATCATAAATACTTTTTTCAATAATTTCTTTTATTTTTCAACTACTTTTTTTTAATCTCAAGTATATCATGTTACAGAATCACTACAGTATTATTCTATTTTTTTCAAATAAACTTTAATCTGAATTAAATAAACACAAGTTTATTGAAGGAAGTAAAATAATGGCGGGTTGGTAGATAGGGATGACCTAGTGAGATAAGGAGGATGGGGAGTGAAATTTGGTCTATTATTGGTACTATGATACATAATTTATCAAATAAAGATCTAAGTTGAAAAAAGATAGATCTAAATTTATACCACAAGTTCATTTTGTAAATCCTCATTTTTTCCTTTTTCATAAGTAGTTCGATAGTATTATTTTTTGAACAGTAGACATGTCGTGCATTAAAATGATATACCTCTACTTTACACACAAAATTTTACCATGTGAGTGAACAATTTTTTTATCTATTCTCCTTCTACATTTAAACACTTTCTATACGTAACATTAATTTTGTATACAAACTAATACCTGAAAACTCTCTTGACAGAATCCAAACAAACTCTTAGGATTGCACTGAAGCCCCATCAATCAATAAGTAGCACCAAACAACCTCTGCCAGTTGTATATTTTACTGCCCTTAATTTTCAGGCAAGGAATTGGAAATTTCCTGGTTCGTTTTGCACAGTATAGTGGTGCCATCTACTTAAGCGAACAGAAAATTATATTCTTTTGAACTTTATAGTACATAATCTAAAAAGCTTTAATTCTAATGAAAACACATTTCATCGTGTTATAAAGTCCAATATGCAAGGGAACTTGACAATGAAGCACAGCTTGATTAGTAAAATCTGTACTTAAAAGGTCACAAGTTCAAGTCATTAAGAGGGCAAATGAAGAGTTAACTTATTGACAGATTGAAAAATTTGCCAACATTGTCAGCTTAAAATTGGCAACCCTAGTGAAAACACGACTTTAATGTCGTACTTTTTGATGTTAATGATCTGATACTTCCCCCCTCCCACCCATCTCAACATGTACATTTGTCTAGTAATATTACCTTGTAAAGTGTGTAAACGAAGAAATCACCATCAGAAAAACTATACTGAGAAATTACAGGCGTGATAATATAGGCAATATAATTTTATTGATGTTGTTTCCGATCAGTTTGCTTGTGGAAACTATA
Organism: Coffea eugenioides; assembly: GCF_003713205.1. NCBI lineage: Eukaryota > Viridiplantae > Streptophyta > Magnoliopsida > Gentianales > Rubiaceae > Coffea > Coffea eugenioides. Next base: position 41,812,837 of record NC_040039.1, read on the forward strand.
GTAAGTGCTCGAAACTGTTTGTCAATAAGGTAAAAGACTGCTCAAAAAGAAAAGCCAATGTCTCTAGTTCCACATTATGAAAAAGAACAAAGGCCAATAAATTTTCATTCTACTTGGTTTGCAGTATGATTTGTTTACTCATATCTCGTGACAACCGTCATCATTCAATAGTTACCCAGGTACATATGACTAATAAACGGAAGACATGGATTAGAAAAGAAACAAAATTGGGAAAGTTTGTGCAAATATTCTACGGTCTTCAGCAGGTGGATGGAATGACATTTTGAGTGAAACAACATATAGTTTGTCTTCTTATACACAAAGAGGTCCATTTGTCTTTTGTTCTGGCATTATATGACACTAACAATTAACTTGACATCATGTGGGTAGAAGGATGAGAATGAATGGTTACCATCAATCACGAAACTGAAAGATAAGATCTAACTAATTAATTTTCTAAGAAGAAAAATTGTCCTAATTGGCATTCTTTGAGTGGAATTGGACAAAAAAGGTGGCCGGCAAAGACAGCTTCTTGAAACGTTTCTTTGCTTTTGCTAATACGGATACATCGAGCCATGTACAGACCGGAAACCCTAAATGTTCATTCTCTAGAAGGCAGCTTAAGAATTTTAGATGTGGCCAACCAAAAAACTCCACTTAAGGAATCTACATATGAATTGGCTTTAATCAATGTAGAAAAGTCAGTTAATCATGAGATGGGAATATGAATTTTGTTTCATTCCCCACTAATCTTTCTAGCATCCATCCATTCCACCATATTAGCTAGCTTAGTGTCACACGTAAATTGGAACTTAAATAACGTACAACAATGCATGCCTAAACTAGATATTGTGAGTCTAGGTTCCATGGAAAACTTTGGATTGTAAATTATTTGAGATATTTTTACTGTAGCATTTTTTGTGATGTGATGTATGTGAGATAAAAAGGTAATTGGAAAGGTAAAAAGGTGTATTGGAAATTGTAATGATGATGTAAGCAAATATATTTGGCCAAATAAATTGCTGTCCAAACAAATCGTTGCAGCTTAAAGTACCCCAAAATTCAGTTATTCATTTTTTGGGGAAGTAAGATTGATTTAAAGGCAGGCCACTTAGGGTCTCATGTTTATCAATACAATCTTTCTTCTAAGATAAAGAACGATAATACATTACATGTTGGAAAATTCAAGCCACATAAATAGATGAAAAATCAAAGTGACTACATCAGGGGACGGAATTTCATGCAATAATTGAAAAAAAAGGAAATTGATCCTGCTGTCCGCAAAACCGCTGTGATATTAGATGTGTATGTGTGTGAAAACATGGTCCAATTAAACAGGAAATAGTTATAGGTATTGAAAGCTGAGGCATGCACTGGTCATCTTGCATGATTGGTATGGAAAAACAGTAGAAGAAACAATCAAACAGATCCAATTTGTCTGCTAGAAAGCTGTAGGGGAAGATGGATATAGGCAAAAATTTAGGCAGTGTTGTCATTATAGTTCCATTAACTCAAAAACTAAAGTTGAAAATATCATCTTTGTCCTTATTATACCTTCATTATTGTGATAATTAACCGTGCATTCCTTTCTTGGTGTTTATACATATGTTCCTTCCTAGTTGGAAAAAATCTACTTCTTGATTCTTCTCCCTCTCAATCATTCACACACACACACACACACACAAAGTTTTGGCAAGACTCATGTTTGTTCATCATATAAAATCACCTCTTTTAACAGATAAAAAGAACTTTCTTTCACATCACATCCTCCATTATTTAACAAATGGCTTGTGAAGAAAAAGGCCGGATGACTCCTGTCTCTTCTCCTTTCTTCAGCTGAGGCCTATAATCTCCATGCGAGAAAGGTAACACCAAAAAACCCTAGTTCATCATTTTCTTCGTCTCCATCAAACTCATCATTAAAACAAAAAATAAAAATGAAAACTGAGCTCAGAGGAAACAACACTCCCATTTCATTACAAAACCCTAATCTTTTCGACAGTCCGCAAAGCTCAATACTATCTGGTGCGCTAAAGGGATGCCTAGGCAGCCTTGATGGTGCCTGCATAGAGAAGCTTCTACTTCATTGTGCAAGTGCTCTTGAGAGCAATGATGTAACTTTGGCTCAACAAGTGATGTGGGTTCTAAATAACGTGGCATCTCCAGTTGGCGATCCAAACCAAAGGCTAACCTCGTGGTTCCTAAAAGCGCTTATTTCAAGGGTTTCAAGAGTATGTCCAACACCAATGAATCTGAATGGGAATTCTTCTCCTCAAAGAAGATTGATGACTGTTACTGAGCTTGCCGGGTACGTTGATCTAATCCCTTGGCACAGATTTGGATTTTGTGCATCAAATAGTGCCATTTTTAAGGCCATTCAAGGGTACAACAAAGTTCATATATTAGATCTCAGTATCACTCATTGCATGCAATGGCCTACTCTTATAGATACATTAGCTAAAAGGCCTGAAGGGCCGCCATCGGTTCGAATATCGGTGCCTTCTTGGAGGCCACCTGTGCCTCCTTTGCTTAATGTATCAAGTGAAGAAGTTGGCCAAAGGTTAGGAAATTTCGCAAAATTCAAAGATGTTCCATTCGAGTTTAATGTGATTGGAGAGCAGCCAACAGTACCCTCGTCTCCTTGCATTAGTACTCTGGAATACTCAAGTTTGCAGTATGATTTCCTCTTAAATCAAGTCCTCAATCCTTCAACATTGAAACTTGAGGATGACGAGGCTTTGGTGATCAATTGCCAAAATTGGCTACGCTACTTGCCTGATGAACAAAATAATGGAGCGTCTCAAGAGATTTCGTGTCGTGATATTTTTCTCAATAGAATTAAAGATCTAAATCCATGTATTATCACTGTGGTGGACGAGGATTCAGAGTTAGATGTTTCAAATCTTACATCAAGAATCACCACTTGCTTCAATTATCTTTGGATTCCTTTTGATGCCTTGGAGACGTTCTTGTCTAAGGATAATTCCCAAAGGATAGAGTACGAGGCCGATATTGGTCACAAGATTGAAAACATCATTGCATTCGAAGGAACTCAAAGGATAGAAAGATTAGAATCCGGGACCAAATTTTCTCAAAGGATGAGAAACAATGGTTTTTTCAGTGTTCCATTTTGTGAAGAAACCATTAGTGAAGTTAAATTCTTGTTAGATGAACATGCCAGCGGTTGGGGAATGAAGAAAGAAGATGACATGTTAGTGCTAACATGGAAGGGTCACAACTCTGTATACGCTACAGCTTGGGTCCCTTGTGGATTTGACGATTAATGATTGAATACAATATGATTCAAGTGGTCTGAAATTGTAATAATACATAGGCAGATTTTTCAATTTCCATGTTTTCTTGGGGGCCTACCACGACATGGATTTTGCGTATCAGTGGTCCTTCTGGGGGAAAAAGTGGCAATGACAAAAATATGTTCCTTTTCCTGGTGGCAGATAGATCAAAGAGACAAGACAGGGCAGAGGGACATGAATTTTAGAATAATATCTTCAGCAAAACATTTCTGTTCGAGCTCTTCACCTACGGTCACATGAAAGAGTTGTTTGGTGAAAAGCAGAAGGAAAAACATTGTACATATTGTCTTTTCATGAAAGACAAAAGCTATCACTTTTGTTTTCTCTCATCTAGCGGGCTTTGTATGAACAAGTTTGAAGTAACTAACCGTAATTGGCTAAGCTCTTTTTTGATAACATTAGTTGGAGTACACATTTTACATGCTTTAATCAATGATGATTAATGTTGGATATTTTCCTAGAATTGGTAATTAACTACTGTAAGTTACTGATAAACAACATGAAAGAAATCATAATACACCAATTGAAGATACACTACGAAGTTTCATTCAAGATTTTTTGCCATTTTGTCTTCATTAAGTACAATAATTGGACACTAATTGTAATCAAGATTCAAGAGTATGCAGTACTTTGATTCATGTATCAGTTCCAAGAGATTAAGAAAAAAGGATGGCGCAAAAGGTTTCGTGTTTTTCTTTAATTAATTAATTGATTTATTTTTGGTTGCATGACACAGGTGTTAAGAAAAGTTAAACAAGATTTCTCTTGTTATAAACAGTAGAAACTCTAATAATATTTAATGAATTGTCTTGAAATTTTAGGAATACATTTATGGAAAAATAACCACGAAGAGTTAAGGAACTATTCAAAAATACTTTAAGTACTGTTTACTGCTTGGATGGATTAAGGAGGATGTCTAAAATTTTTAGCATTCAAACAAATATCGTTCAAATAAATATCAGATGATAGTATGATTGTGGTTGATACTGAGCCTGAGGAGAACAAAAGAAGGAAGAAGTTCATATTTACAAAAGGTGGATACAGAAAGAAGGGGTGGCACAGGTGATTGATGAGGCCTGGAGGTTGGATGTGGAAGGATAAAAAATCTACAAAGTCACCAGGAAGATCTCAAACTGCAGAGTGGCACTGTTAAAATGGAAAAACAGCTTTCAAAATAACTCTAGGAAAGAAATAAACAGAATCAAGGCTATGATGGAGAGGCTAAAAAATTCACATGACTTCAATAAAGGGGCTATGGATGAGCTTAAGAATCAACTCAAGAAAGCATACTATAATGAGGAAATGTATTGGTCCCAAAAGTCAAGAGTGACTTGGTTGAAGGAGGGTGACAAAAATTCACAATTCTTTCATGCTAGTGTCAAAGGTAGACGGAGAAGGAACAGGATGTCCAATGTACAAAGAGATGATGGGACATGGACAAAATCAGAAAAGGAAATAGGAAAAGAAGTGACAAGTTACTACCAACAGCTTTTTGATAGTCAAGGAACTGAAGGTGTTGAGAAAATTCTGAAGGGTATACCAAACAATCACTGATCAAATGAATACTAACTTGACTAGAACTGTTACTGAGCATGGGATTAAGACTGCACTTTTCTCCATGAATCCCAACAAAGCTCCTGGTCCTAATGGGATGACACCTTTATTTTTCCAAAACTTCTGGAGTATTGTCAAATCTGATGTTGTTCAAGCTATCCAACGTTTCTTCCACTCAGGTTTCATGCTTAAGTCTGTAAACCATACAGTTGTCTCCCTGATTCCTAAAATTGACATGCCTTTCAATCTTAAGCACTATAGACCCATAAGTTTGCGTAATGTCTTGTATAAAATCATTTTCAAAGTGCTAGCAAACAGACTCAAACAAACTCTGGACTATTGCATAAGCAAGAATCAGGCAGCCTTTGTCCCAAGGAGACAAATCTTAGACAATGTCATGGTGTCCCATTAATACCTCCACTATTTGAAAAACAAAAGACAAGGATCAGTAGGTTATATGGCTTTAAAACTTGACATGTCAAAAGCCTATGATAGGGCCGAGTGGAAATTCTTAGGGGCCATCATGCAGAAAATGGGCTTCTCTGGGACATGGATCAATTGGATATGGAATTGCTTATCAACTGTCTCATACTCTTTCAAGGTACATGGTGATTAGAAGGGTTATGTCATCCCCAAAAGAGGCATAAGATAGGGGGATCCTCTATCCCCCTACTTATTCCTAATATGCTCAGAAGGGCTAACTAATCTGTTGAGAAGAGCTGAGGAGATGAAGCTGCTTTCAGGAATTAGTATCAGTAGAAGGGGTCCCTCAATATCCCATCTATTTTTTGCTGAAAATACATTAGTTTTCTGTAAAGCAATTCCAGTTCAAGCTGAGGAGCTTATGAAGATTTTGGCAAAATATGAAAAAAGCTCAGGTCAGATGGTAAACTATGACAAATCTTCTGTTTTCTTCAGTAAGAATGTACCTGAGGTAGAGAAAGTAGAAGTGTGCAAGAAGTTGGGAAACATCCAAATGGTAAGCCAAGGAAAATATCTTGGTTTACCTATGGTCAGCACAAGGTCAAAGGAACAACTATTTGGTTTCATCAGAAATAACTGCCAGAGAAGAATGGAAAGTTGGAAGAACAAACTACTGAGCATTGTGGGGAAGGAAATACTTCTGAAAGCCATCACAATGGCTCTACCTACATATGCCATGTCCTGCTTCAAACTACCAGGAAGACTTTGTAAAGATATTAGTACCATGATGGCTAGATTCTGGTGGGGAGAAGAAAGTGGAAGAAGGAAGATGCATTGGTACTCCTGAACTAAACTTACAAAGAACAAAAGTAGAGGGGGACTGGGGTTCAGGGACTTGCAGGATTTCAATAAAGCTCTACTTAGGAAGCAAATTGAGAGACTTATGACATGCCCAAATCTACTGATAAGCAAGATCATGAAGGCGAAGAATTATCCAGACAGGTCAATATTCCAATGCAAGGTGAGCCAAACAGCTTCATGGATTTGGAAAAGTATGACCAGTATTAGAGAAGAAGTGTGAAGGAGCATCTGGAAGAAAATTGGGGATGGCAAGAGTACCAACATTTGGGAAGACAGTTGGATCTCAAACAATAAAGAAAGGAAACCAACTACTGTTAAGCCCCAAAACTGTAGCTTACATAAAGTGGAAGAGCTGATAACAAACTTCAGGTGGAATAGACACCTGATCTTCAAAACTTTCAATGGAAAAGATGCTAAAGAAATCCTCAAAATTCCGATTAGTTTTAGCAGGAATAGCTGATTGCAGCTATTGGATAGCAAGCAATAATGGCAACTACTCTGTCAAGTCAGCCTACAAGTTGTTGAGTAGGGGAGAGAATAGTCAGCAGCAGGAAACTAGAGGGCAAGGGGAAACAAGTATCAATGGACAAAAAGAAAAGGACTGGAAGAAGATGTGGAAAATAGACATCAAAGGCAAGCTCAAGAATTTTATGTGGAAATGTTTGAACAAGGCTCTACCAGTGAATGAGCTAATATATTGCAGAACCAGAATGGGTGAGCCAATATGCCAAGTATGTGGCAAAGGAGAGGAGACAATAGAACACCTGTTCTTTTTCTGCAATCAAGCAAATGAAGTATGGAGACTGGCCCCAGTGCAGTGGGATGGAATTGCTGACAATAGAGGGAATTTCAACAAATGGTGGAGTGGACTGATGGAAGCAACAAGCAGAACTGAAGGACATCAGTACCAAGCTTTTACTATTAACGTTCTCTGGCCAGTTTGGAAAGCTAGGAATGAGAAGGTTTTCAACAACAGATACCGTCATCCTTTGACATTGTACAGAAAGCTCATCTAGAATGGCTAGAGTACACTGAAGTGCAAAGTAGAAATACATGGGAGAGCAGTCAGGAAACAACATCAAGGGCCGAAGAGAAACAGTATAACAATGAAGACATCAACATGATGATCATTGCCGTGGAGGTCAGCCAGCAAAAGGAAGGGAAACCTTTAGGCATTGGCATAGTGGCTAAACAAGGCAACAACATGCATGCTGCATGGGCCATAAAGGACAGAAGCACAAGGGACAGGTTACTGGACTATGCTACAGCGATCAAATTAACACTGTGCAAATTAGAGAAAAGCCATGGCCAGATGTTAAATTGTTAATTTCATCTACTCAGATGCTGCGAGTTTTGAGGATGAACAAGACACAAGATATAAGACTTTTTGCTCAGCTGGAAGACATTCACATGCTTAAAGCTTTGTTTATGAACTGCTCTTTTTGCTTGGTAGGCAACTAGTGTAATCAGACAGGTAGAAGGATAAGTGATTATGTTACTACATTAAGTGCAAGATGAGGAATATCTAAGTTCTCAGTGTCAAACGACACTATTGTAAAGCTCTTTATAGGCCGTTGCTCAAGTTGTATAGCTTGTTTTGATATCAATACAATTCCTAACGTTTTTGTAAAAATAAAAAATAAATATCGGTCAAGTTCCTTGAATGTCTCAGGCTCATCCAACAAATATTGGTCATCAAAGAAAGAAGTATAACTACTACATGCAGGTGGCTATCTAAATGTAAGAAATAATCTATATAAATGATAAAATAAGTCAAAATGTAGAGTTATGCAACATATTAGTTATTTCTTTTGTAAGCGGAAAGTTTTGAACTTAGAATCTGTTGAGGAAGATTTGATTTAATAGTTGAGATTGAGACCCAGAACCTGGAGGTTTTGAATTTTAGTTCCCGTACTCCCTCATCGCTTCTTAAATCCCACTCTTCTGATAGAAAAAAAATTTAAATCCTCCTACTTATAAACCTTCCCATCTTACTATCCAACTCAACTCTCACCCTTAACATATCAACTCTTTGTTCTTTGTAAGGTTGTAAACAAAATTGAATCAAATTTTAGTTTTAAGCTTTTAGGCTCAAGCTTGGATATGAGCTTGAATTCTATACGAGCTTAAATTATGGGCTCGATATTGATTCAATCTTACATTTGATATACTCGGACACTAATAAAAATTCATTCTTTTATTATTTTATATAATGGAGTAATAAGTGTAATATATTATGTATATTTTAGAATAATAATTTAAATTTATTAATAAATAAAAAAGTTTTCAAACCTTCTCAAACCAAATATTAGCAAGTTTGAGCTCGATTTTCATAACTTGATTGAAGCCAAATTTTCGTTCAAATTCGAACTCAAGCTCATAAATTCAACCCAGATATAGACTTCCAGAGCTTGATCAACGGTGTGAAAAGTTTTCAAAAGTAAATTTCTTCTATTAACATGTTAAGAATTTATCTTAAAATCCTTTTAGAAAAAAGAATTTTTACAATATTTTTGGTAAATTAACTTTAACTCGTGTTTTTACATGAGGTTAATTGTCTTCTTTAGACAATTTTTGGTTGATAATATTAATTACCACAAAAATTAATCTTTTGGTAATATTTTACCCGGGAAGTTTAACTTTTGTTAAATTAACTTTAACTTCATGTTGGTAAAAATTTTTGTGGTAAAATATTAATTTTTGTGTTAATTTTTGGCAGACAATTTTACCCTGGAGTGGGTGATATTATTACCATGAGGTTAAAATATTACCATTTAGAGGAAATTGTCTTCTTTAGACATGAGGTTAATCTTGACATTTAAATTGGCTGCATTACTAAGATAGTGTCCACCAACTTATTATTTTAGTTCAAAGTATGAGAGATATATGTGTTGTGCTCTTAAAATCATACGAGGGTTATAAGGAAAAAGTGTGAAACCACAGGGGTGGAAGTGTAATGTACCCTATATAGTTTAGCATGAAGGGACGATTAAGTTCTTTTTTTTTTTCAGGTAATATCCTTGAAGTAGCTATTTCACCATCAATTAAATTAAATCACAAGAATCCACATGTGAAATATTTGAGAATAGTAGCAATTCAGATATATATATATATATACACACACATATATATATATATTTCTTTCTCCTTTTGCAGGGCAATCTTAACTCTATCATGACTACCCCGTGATTTCGCCTGCTTATTTTCTTGGAAGGTGACACCATATCGTGACTACAACTAAACTAAACTCAGATAGAGAATCTACAGTTGGTGAATCAAACTGCCATATCCTGCTACCCATACCTTTACCTGGCTATTTAAATATGGCCATATCCATTGCTCTTGCTAGCTGTTTCTCCACCTCTTCTTTGCTTATCCATCATTTCAGGAAATAATTCCTTGTAACCCATATTTGCTGATAACGTGATGGTACTAAATTTTTAAGTTTTTCGGATTTATCCACATCCCTAAATGCATAAAATTGGGTTCAGAAATGCTTCATGTGAGACTGTGCGCATTTCCAACCTCCACATGAGAAGTCTAGTATTGAAGCCTAGACCCAAAGAACATCGTCCAGTCTTTCTGATAGATTTCTATCATGTACTGAAAAACATGTGCAGAACAGTGATAGCAGATTGAATGTCAAGATCATGTCATCCAGTAAATAGTACGTCAAGATCATAAAAGAGAGGGAGGAGACTTGTCAATTAATTTCTCAAGCATATAAAAAGCTTCTAGTTTAGATAGAATTTCTATCCACATTTCTCGTACAGTTGATTTTATTTGAAACTTTAGATGGGTAGATAGAGATTTTAAACACGTACGTATCCCTTTCTCCATTTCTTCAGATTTTGTTATGTCATGTACTAGGACAACTGCCAAAGAAAAGTCAAAATTATTAGTATATTATGATCGGTAAGGCCTAAGAAGCATTCAGCATCTGATGATTGGCAGACCTTCTTCTTTTCTTTTTTTCTTTTTTTTTTTTAACGAGGCAAAAGAGTATTATATATTTTTGATCCGTACGTTGGATAATCAAGGAGGCAGAAAGAATTAATAGATGGTGCTTTTAATATCATGAAATAAATAGTAAATGTAATTCATTCCCAGTAACCCAATGAGAATAAGAAAAAAAAAACCACGCCAAAGACCCTAAATGGTTAATTCGATGCCCCCTGAACCTTTTTAAGATTTTTTTTTAGTAGGGGAAAGGCGAGATTCTAAGAAATGGGGAGGCAAACCAAGATTTGACCTCCAAATCTAAGATCCTAAGTTTAGTTATCAGCCCAAGACTTCCCGGCCCATAAATTTAACTACATGCTGGCACAAGCAATTGAAGTCAATGAGAACGGGCATTACTGATGAAAGTGGCCAATTTTGGCCACATTTATTTAGCGGCACCCTAGCTTGGACCTTAGGACCCCACTAGCCTACCATACAATTTCTTAGTATGCGTCTTCTGATAAATTGTCTCATTTGGACTATATTTTTTTTTTTGAAGGAATTTTGGACTATATTTTGAAAGTAATCATATTAAATGGATTAATTATAGCCTAAGGCCCTAAGGCCCCTAACTCTAAGGTTGCGACTCAAAATTAAGTATTGGTGGCTATAATTTCAGTGCCTGCATGATTGACAGCCTTAGATGCTACCAACTTCACATGCTAAGAACCCACAGATTTGGATGCTATGCTACTACAGACCCAAGAGCACAATAGGTGTAATTATTGCATTTTTCCATTATAGAACCCTACAGTGATAAGATCCTGGACCAAATCCCGGGCTGTGGTAGACAGGTTTTATATAAGATGATTGATGGCTAGATTTACCTAGTAAGTGTTTTGAAAACCAGACTGGATCATTCAACTCGTTTTATCGAATTGCAAATCGCACTACGATTGTTTGGACAGCCAATTATTTGGCTAAATATATTTGCTGACATCACCGTTACAATTTTCAATACACCTTTTTATCTTCTCAATTACTTTTTTATCTCACATACATCACATCACAAAAAGTGCTACAGTAAAAATATTTCAAATAACTTACAATCCAAACACACTTGGTTCAAAAATTTAATTGAACCAATTAAATTCGGTTAAAAGTCGGTTGGCCAGTAAAAAATTGGTAAAAATTGGACAGTTCAACTGGAGTTGCAAACTTTTTATTTTTTAGAATAAATATTTCAGCTTTATTCACATTATTTAATATTATAATAAAATAAAAAAAATAATGAAATCTTTGAACCGGATTGAATCGATCAAACTGCCAATCGAAAGCTCTTTCGATTCATTCCTCGGTCTGGATTTGAAAACATCTACATATATGATTCAAACCTTATAACAACATTTAAGGTATATTCACTTTCATAAAGGAGTTTTTGAACAAGTGTCTGTTAATCATACATAAATCACACCTAATTTTATATGTGAATATATAGATTCATATTTATTGCACTCTTGAGTTTTCATCAGATATCCCATATCCATGCTATGGTAGAAACCTTTTTCTCCAATATTCATGTGGATTAGATCTAAATATCGTCAAATCGATCAAGAAGTTGGAGTGTTCCGCATTGCATTCTACGTTGGGTGCCAAATACCATCTAAGTTCATAAAAGCCCTCTCCCCACCTTCCCCCTTCTATCCAAAAAAAAAAAAGTCAGTTATGATGTGTTCTGTAACTTGTAAAAAATCACGGGTGTATGGATTGTTTACATTCGCCCCCTGTTTAGTAAGTGAGTTTTTTAGATGTTTGTCTAAAATTTTACTACAACTTGTTGTAGTAGTTTTTAAAAAAAATTTGAAGTGTGTAACTTTTTGAATATTTTGAAATGTATAATTTAAAATCTTTGAAAAGTTTTTTGAGATTACTGTAGTTAAAGTTTTTAAAAAACTTGTAGCAGACAAACTTGATATAACACTTTGTAAACTTGATGGGCTCTTCTTCCTTCATTCCTGACAACACTTTCCTGTTTCTCTTGAGATGGGGTATTACTAGGGGTTTAGTATTGACACTTTCCCAGAGCTTACTATTGCCCTCTAATATAACGCTACCAAGAATTATTTGAAAAATTAAAGAAAAATAATATTAGTTAAAACATTATTGTCTAAATAGGTTTACCAGTCTAGACAAAATATGTATTCAGCAGTCAATAGTCAATACTTATCAGTCTAACCCATCCAAATTAAGAAAAATTGTTGGTTGGACCAAAATCACACGTTCTTTTTTTTTTATATACATATTTTTGGAACCACTTGGAGTCTCTCAGTTTTGGTCTTACACACCACATATGGGAAATCACCATACAACAATTTGTTAAAAGGGAGGCATCACCATCAAGGACTTTAATCTGTGAACATTTTGGTCTTCATAATTCATGTCCCACACAACAAGTTGCAAAAAGAAAAAAAAAATAATAACTAAATAATTTGATGGATGTTTCTAATCTTCCCACATAATTTTAAATCTCATAAATGTGAAAGAATTTGCATGAGATTTGCATCAATGCAAACATGCACTTCAATTGGTTATGTCGTCTCTATATGCCCACTAAAAGACTGTTGTGCGTTTGTCCATGTAAAATGTGGCATAATGATCCCACATAAAATATGAATTTTCATATTAAATACATTTTACGTATCTATGAAAGATTTCAATTTGGCGTGGGGTATTTAACTTAAAATATCTTTAGATATGGCCTCATTTCCTAAAACATTAAATCTGCTGATTGTGACTGATGAATTATAATAGAAAGAAAGTTCAACTTAAAGCTATATACATTGAGAATTTGAGATGGTCCATGGTCTCCCCGTTTTGAAATGCTACTTCTCCCTTGTTCTCACTTTAACTCAAACAAAATGAATATAATTTGCCCTCACGGGGTTGGTCCAGTGGTAGCAGCGATTCTTTAGGATACAAAGGTTCCGGAATCGAAACTGCTCACTGAAGCGCCCTGTGACTCGCTCGGGTAAATGTTGCGTGGGGCTGCAGCGTTGCCCTTCGGTTTGGTGTGCCGACTCGGGTCCAAAAGACTCGGATTAGGGCATGTTCCGGATAACAAAAAAAAAATGCGTATAATTTTCAATAGCTGATGAAAAGAAGCCCTACTTGGAACACAGCTCGTGACTTACTGCATTCTTTTGCATGCCAATCGCTGTTAATTAGATGAGTTTAATAAAGATAGGTTAAAATCTATCTATATATACCTTATTCACTTGTTGAGATATCCTAGATTATTTTTAATACTTTGACATGTATATCATTGATTTATTTTATTCTTTAATAAATATTAATTGATGATATTCAATGATTATCTATTAATTAAATTTAAATTTCTAAATCCCTACATAGTACAGGATATATATTTCGAATGTCTAAATATAGTGAGACTTTTCTAGCCATAGTTTAGCTTGAACTTTTAGATATAAAATCTCAAGTATAGATGGCTCGAGTGAACAACGCAGCTTTTTCAACAAACAATTACTATCAGTCTTCGTGCACGCTTCAGCTAAAGATACCTTTTTATGGCCAATATATCTGCAAGTTGGATAAGGCATGAAGGCATAAGGTAAAATGATGGATACTTGTGGAAATCACCTTTTTTAAGGCTATGCTTATTAGGTTAATGTATCTTCAACAAATTTGACTTTTAAAATTTTTTTAATAAGAGGAAGGTTTTGAACTCAGGACCTTATATTTACAATTTCTTCTTCCTTACCACCTAACTCAACCTTCGTCATTTTCGCTCAAATTTTAATTTTTTTTAATAGCATAAGTAGGAGGACTTGAATTCGAAATCTCTCACTTACGCTCTCCCCCCTTCCCCCTATATACTACTCAACCCATAACTCTCCTTTCCCCTCAAATTTGACTTGATTATTATGTTTATCATAACTCCTTGCAAAGCAAAATTTAATTATTTTGTTCACATTTTGATATTGAATTTAGGTGTCAGACATAAATATTATAATTTCCATATATGTGTTTTAAGTTCTAGATTCAAATCATTCAATGAAGAGTGAAACGAGCGTGAAATAGTATTGGGGTCCTTCAAAGTTAAGGTAACAAATAAACTTTTAGCCAAACAAGTTATTAAGTTGATGCAAAATTTAAAGTCTAATGCCCAACAAAAAATTAATTTCTTTACATAAAAGTCACAAAACTATAATTGTGAAACTGGGCATCACCTTTTTCTGTTGTCGGCATGACAAGATCTAATTACCAGCTAACTGAGCCCAAATGCCACGCAAAGTGTAGCATAGGAAAACAAAATGAGATTCCGATATTGATGTGGATTGATCATGTCCCAGGGAACAAAGAAATTAAGACCGTAGAGTTAGATTTGCTATATCAATTGCTTAAAAAAAAAAAGAAAAAAAAATTGCTATCTCAATCAAATAAGTGTTTAATCCGGTCCTTCTATAGTTCATTATGCTTAGGCTTATTGCTTTTCTTTTTTGATTATTGTTTCTCTAACTATTTACAAAGACCCTCATTTTTTTCATTGTACTAGAGGTCAGGTGCTGTCCTTCTCCTATTTATTATTATTATTATTATTATTGTTACATTAAGGTTGGATTCCCTTCCTCGTGTATGGAACCTGGCATAAAAATATTTATAAAAAAATAATAAGCATAACTTTCAAAAGCAACCAAAAATAATTTTAAAAAAGTTTTCATGTGCTTGGAATCATTAACTCCCACATTCTGTATAAGATTCTAAAAACCTCTTCTATACTTCTGGCATTTTACAGATCTCCATAAAATTTTCTTAAAAAGGAAAATTAAAAAGAGTTTGTGTTAATCTAATGAATTCTACTCACTCACTTTCTTATGTTAGTTCAAAGTACATCAGAGAATCGATGGATAATTGATAAATACTTCTTATAGGTAATTGGTATTTTCACATTCTTCCTAATTTTCACACACTTTTAAAGTGGAAATGTTGTGTTTACAGATAGTGAAATGGTGTACAAGAAATTAAATGGAATGTATAAATCTTATCCCCTTGCCAAAAAAAAAAAAGAGAAAAACTTATCCCCTTTCTATTTTTTTCTTTTCTTTTTTAAAAAAAATAAGAAGTTTGAGAGATTTTGAACCCATTGCCTTCTATTTATAATCTCTCCCATCTTACCACTCAATTCAACCCTCCTCCGGTCCCTTTTTCTATGTGGCATCACTACTACCAGTTGACCTGGTTCTTTCTGCTACTAAGCAATCTTCACCTTTGGAATTGAAAAGAGATTATTAGCCAATGATTTCACTCCTTTTGGTGCACCATGAACCCAAAAAAAAAAATAATTACAAGTTTCACCTTTTGGTGTACCTTCCCCCTCTTCTTTATTTATTTATTTATTTTTTATCGTAAAGATAAATTGGCCCCGTAAATAAATCCCCATTTAGGGCTACAATAGTAAATTTAAACAAAAAGTGAATCACGTGCCTCATGCCCCCTTCCATTTGGGCTGATCCAGCTGATGTATTGGTGCATGAACCCAAGAAACGTCCAATTGCCGCCGCAACCACTCACTGTTTTCAGTTGTTCCGTAAAACTTCCCCCTACGTCACGTTGGTTTGAGAGAATCTATTAGGTGTTGGCAGTATACCATTTTTTTTTCCTTTTTTTAATAAACACAAGTCAATATTATTTAATAAGGGTAATCATAAACCTCCCGAAATTGTATGATAATTTCATTAGATTTTTCTCAAGTTTTACAATTCCACTGACCTCCCTTATCACAATAAAATGACTATAAATGACTTCACTTAATAAATAATTCACAGTATAATGAATGAAGATTAAAAAAAAAAAAGAAATCTGACCTCTTCGACTATCCTGTTTACAAGTTACAGCCATCGACAATTCTCTCTCACGTACTATTATTCCGTTCTCATCCGTCAACCCTTTTCTCCTATAACTCACTCTCAAATTACCACCAACCATTGTTTATAATTGTATTAATCACACCACAAGTGATCCCTCAAACTCTACTATATATTCCTATTCCTCCTTTTTTGCCTTTGAAATTGCCAAATAACAAGTTTAGTTGAGGGATTAGATTTGGTGGTTGAAGTAAAATTCAATTTCATGGTCAAACTAAAAGAGATGAAGAGGCATATAATAATAATGGAACAAATAATGCAATCATTGGCCAAAAGAGGAAGAAGGACTGAAATTGGCAAATTTGCTAATTGGTTTATTAACCATCCAAAATACATTTTAAAATGTTAATAAGTACATTTATATTTCTTTTTATGCTTGACAATTGTTGGTTGTGGTTTCACAATGGAGATGGAGTTTCTTCTTTGTATTTAAGACGTTAACATATTTGGAGATTTAATGGTAGATTAGATTCTTTTGTTTTGAGAATGTGTGGGCATTGGGTTTGTAGTTTGGGGTGTGATTAGCTGTAAACGGAATTTTGATTTTTGACAAAATGAATTTCTTGAAAATCTCTATAGTTATAATGGTGCCTTTCCTTCCCTTAAATTTGATTAATCCCATCCATGCCTAAATCTCCCCTAAGGATTTTCTTCAAAGCTAAAATGTGGTTCATGTAGTAGGAGTTAAATCACTTATATGGAACCAAATCATGGCATCCTATGTTGAAGATTATGCAAATATAAGGGTAGTTGATTGTGAGTTTGATTATTTCATAGAACCATATGGTGAGAGTATTTCTGAAAAATGGAACGAATCTTCAGACTTGAATGCATGCTTTGGAAGAAGCAATTTTATGACTATGGTGATGGAATTGTTTGCGTTTAAAATTTGGAATTAGACTATTTGTTAGGCTAGTTTGTTAGTATAGCGGGTTTGGTTGAAATATGGAAGAAAGCAATTGACAAAATAATTTTTGTACAAAAAGGGTAGTTTAGGATTTTTGAGAAAAAATAACCTTTTTGGTCTATATTGTTATTGAAACAGTAAAAGCAAGGGAGGTAGGTGTAATTTAATAAACTTGAAGGCAGATCTCTACAATTGTTAGAAATTTTAAGGGAGGTTTCTAAAATTATCCCTATTAATAAACTAGCTGCAAATTGTCCAGTATGATTTGATTGATTATCCAACTACTAGTAGGGGTGGGTGCGGGTCAGGTACTCGTTCTGTCCACCATTTGACTGACTCGACCCGTAATCAGTTATTTTTTAATTCTTACCCATTTCGCATATCAGTTATTTTTAATTATGTAACCCTAACCCGTCCCGCATCATATTTTTGGGTTGGATTTAAGATTATTTTGGTAGATATAATTGAAATTGAAATAAAATTTATTTATTTTAACTTATAATTTAAAAAATTTGTTTTTGAAAATCCAAGTTATTCAAAAATAGTAAACTTTTCATCATATAAAGTTTTAAATTAGTCTATTGCATGTATTATTTTGTGCATATATATATTTATATAAATTATTTTTTAAAAAATTTATTGAACCGAAATTGAACCGGTTCGATTTGTTGAATCTCGACCCTTTCACTTCACTGATTCAATTGACGGTCCGAGTTTTAAAATATTAACGAATAATTTTGTCCACCCCTAGCTACTAGCATAGTCCACAGATTGTTGATGTGCTTGTCTCACAATCGCTCGTTGCTTGGGCCCATATGGAGTTTCGTGGTCCATGATGCTCCTGCCTACATATTCAGAAATTTTCCATATTCACCTTAAAGGTAAGATAGCTGCCTCTTGTTTTATATACATGTCTCGACAATGTTGTAGGCAAACCAAGGGTCATATAAATATAAATATATATATATAAATCACCTTTTAGACGTCATATTAGAATTTGAATTTAATTTGCTACCAACACAACATCAGTCACAGTTAGTGTGATACGAGGCACGTATAATATGAAATATATTATGTATCTATATTGTACGGATTTTTAAAATAAGAGTACGATTAAGAGTTCGGTGTAAAAATTTGAATTTGATAAAATTATGCATACAAATTCATATATGAACTGTATGAATATATTTAAAAATTAAGAAACTTACCGTTTTTAACTCTTATTCTTGTGTATCAAATATTAAGTTTGTTAAAACTTTATTACAATGTTATGTTTACATGTATAAGTCTATACAAGTTATGAAATACATGTGTGCTTTTTTATGTATAACTGAAAAGACACGTCACTATTACTAAGCAAATTAAGAATTTCTTTTTTTTTTTAAATTTGAAGTAGAATTCGAGAATTATAATATGTCAAAATTTCATTATCTGATTTATACGGTTTGTAAGATGTATGAGTGCTTTTTTAGAATATTTTTTTAAAAAGCACGAAATATATAATTTTTTTGAATTATACGTGTGAATATATATTATATTAGATGTACTAAGAGCAGGTAAGTTGTTGCCAGTTCAGCTATTCCAAATGATTAAAGTCTGAAGAAATTGTAAGCTGTTTGTTCAACAATGTACTAGATGTGATATGAAGCGTACATTTCTACGAATTAAAACATTGGGGTCATCTTGCCCCCATATCTCATATAAAATTCCTCATTCCTTTTATAATTTTGAAGTGACCCTAAAACAGAAGACATATTCCGGTTAAAATGAGCCGATTTGGACTTCTATTTTCTGCTCTCTTATAGAAATATATACCGTAATGATTTAATATATGCAAAATAAAAAAATAATTAAAAATATGTTTATAGAAAACGTGAAAACTTTTTTTGTAGAAAAAAATTACAATCCAAGCAAGATCTTAGTTTTCCAGAGTAGGCATTGAGGTAAATGAAAGGTTGAAAGCAAATGTTTTTAAAACTCGGACCGTTAATTGAACCGGTGAAGTGTTCGGGTCAAGGTTCAACCGTCGGACCGTTTCAATTTTGGTTGCAATGAATTTTAAAAAAAAATAATTTATATAAATATATATATGCACAAATAAGACATGGAATGGACTAATTAAAAATTTATATATGATGAAAACTTAACTATTTTTGAATAACTTGGATTTTTAAAAAAATAAAAATTTTTAAATTATAAGTTTGAAACAAATAAATTTTTATCCTCAATTTCAATTATATCTACCAAAGAAGATATCTTAAATCCAACCCAAAAAGTATCACAATATTTTTGAAATTATACAAAATTCACTAATGAGAATTTAGATATTGTGCACTTAAATTTTTAATTTACGTTTTGGAAGTTTAGAGATTGCAATTTTTAAAAAAAGAAGTTTGGGAGTTGTAAGGAAAGTCAGAGAATCTGAAAACAGAAATGCAAACTTGATATAGAAAACAAAATGAGATAAAAGTGAGTGGTTGTGGCAATTAAATAATTTGGGATTAAAGAAAAATATTCTTTTTTTTAACTTTTTTCAAAATTTAATGGATAAAAAACAAAATTAAAAGATGGAAGAAAAACATCATAAATTAAAGACTAAGAGGTTTTGATAAAAAAGGAAGTGACAAAAGAAGAAGAGGAGAGAGAGAGAGAGAGTTGAAAATTAAAAAGAACGAGTCATGAGAGGATAAAATTTTGTAAGAAAAATGAAAAAAAGAAATATGGGTGTTTGTTTTATATAAATAAGTTCTCAAAAAAAGCTAATAAGATGTGATGGTGCAATAATTATTGCATTGGTTTTCTATTACAAAGGTCTTGAGTTTGAATCTTGATAGCTGCATTTTGTAAAACTTAAAAAAAAAAAGAAGGGAAACTTAAAAATCGAAAACCACCGGTTCAATCCAATTTTCACGGTTTTGACCAATTTTCTGATAAAATCAATTCTAACATAAAATCGAACCAGTGCCATAGCCGATTCGCGATTCAATCGATCGAATCGGCCTATCCTATCCGATTTTCAAAACACTGCTTGAAAAGGAATCATTATGCCATAATGCATATAGCATCAAGAAGGAAAACATGAAACAGTACCATCACTATTGGAAAGCCTCGAAAATTTTACAGCCTTTCTATTCCTTCAAAACCAAAGGCAATGCAATCAGATTCACATCATTCCTTCTAACACGCACCCTCATAAAGTTTTAGGTGTAAATCAAAATCAGTACCATGAAAAGACATATGTACCAAATAACAGTCGATTGACAATCTGATCAATTGTCTCTTAATTAAATACTAATACCTTTGTGGGGCTCACTGCAATTTATCTCCATAGATGCCCTCCTACTTCAACCACATTAAAATTAGAACCCTCAAAAAAACAATTAAAAATCAGAAAAGGCACAACCATATTTGATTATTTCATTAATCTAACCATCAAAAACCTGCAAAGAGAAAAGAATATACTTTAGGAAATTAATTAAGAATTAAGTACTGATAAGGTACTGAAGTAACTAAAGATACTTCTTGCTGTCAGCTGGAATAATAGATATTCATGAGAGCGATGGTACAAGGCCAGCAAAAAAGCTTCCAATCTAAGCCTTAGAGGGTATCCAAAATCACATGTTTTGTGATCAAAATCAATCAGCTGAACAATTTTTTTTTTTTCTGAAGGAATATGTCAGAAAAAAAAAGAGATTAGTTAGTGGGCTACTCAGCTAACTCTTCTGTTTTTTCCTTTCTTAGTCTTACCTATTATACTTGTCTGAACTCTAATCTTTCTTTGTTTTCATCCTCTTAAAATATGCATATGAGTAATATAAGTATGTGTGTTTTCTCTGTCCTTTTATACACCCCATCACATTGCATATTGCTTCACATACACTCTTGTCTGTGAAGTGTGAAGCCAGTTGAGAAGAACCATATAGTACAGAGAACAGGTTAGGGAGGACTAATTGACTATGCATTTTTGAGAACCAAGAACTGGCCTTTTCTGCTTGTCTTCTTGTATATTCTCAGAGTATGGCTTTGTTGCCCCCATCCCTTGTTCTCATTTAGCTCAGGTCAGGACTCAAAGAGGGCCAAGAAGTTCGAGTTTTCCAAGATAAGTTGCCATAAAGAATCTTGATTAGAAGTGGGATTTTGGTCTTTTTTTATTTGGGGTATGGATGTCTCTTGTGATCTTGAAGTAGATGTCAATGGAGAAGAGGTTTTCATGGTGGATAAGGTAAAAATTAGAGTATTACTGTCTTTCATCTTCTGTTTTGTCTTTGTGAAACTAAAATCCTTCCATTTTTTGTTTCCTTGCTCAAATGTCTTCTGCTTCATTAATTGTTGTCTGTCTGATTTTACTTTGTCTGCTTCTACTAAAAATGCAATTCTCTCTGTCGCACTTTTCTGTTTCCTTCCTGCGAAAATCATGAAAAAACAGTAAAGGTTGGTTTTTCAACTGATTTCTGTTGTCAGTTGAGCATTGATTGCTTAATTGGAAACATTCATTTCAGCATCCAACGATAAATCAAGAAATTTTCCGCGCATTAATGATGAGTTCCATGTGAAGTTCAAATTTTGAGTTCACATTTTACCTTTTCAATATTCTCTGTACACCCTTTTGTGTATTTGCATTATTGGGCTATAATTTGTTGTCATTAACCTTTTCCTACTCGTAGAATTGCCCCCAGAGCATATACTGCTGGAATATGGGGTTTTCCACGAGTCAAGGGTTATTTTCCTGCATGCCTTCTTTAATTTATGATTGAGTTATTATGAGGGATTAAATGTTCAAGCCTTTATTTGTTACTTTCACATCTTTTCAGAGTGAAAAAGGGGGTGCTCATTCTCATTCTATTTACTCACCAGTCAGTAGTCAGTAGTCACTACTGTTGTTTCCCCCTTTTGCTGGGAATATCAACAGACATCTTTTTGTGATTCTCCTTCGGATAATTTATTGTTTATAACGACCTCTCAGCAATCTTTTGCAAATTGCTACAAATTGTAGAATTTGTTCTGTAATTCTTGTTTTCCCTTTTTGGGATTTTCAA